>NC_025693.1:1984900-2034408 GCF_000633955.1 Camelina sativa
TTTGAATTAATAATTCTGTGAACTTATCTAAACCTGTTCTTAAAGCTGATTTATTACTTGGAATTTTACAAAGAGATTTGGATTTTCTGGTTTTAAATTTAGATTATAATTGCAGTGAGAACTGATTATTTTACCAAAAGTTTAGAGTTCTAGATCTGATTTTTATTGCTTGAACCTTAATTAATTTATCTGATTTAATATTTCATTATTTCCTGAGAAATTCCCTAGGCTTAGCTCTTTTGATTTCTGAATTTACAACACTTTAATTTAATTATTTGCATTGCTTTTATTTTAATTCAAATTAACTTGTTTAGCGTAATAACAAAACTCTACAATCTATTGTGTTTGATCTTGAGTCCTTGTGGAATTCGACCCCTAAGTACTGCATTGATCTTTTAATTTGAGAGAGTAGCTCTAGGGTTAATTTGAGCCTATCAATCATCAAGAAAATGATTTCTGTAATGATGGACTATTGGTGGAGTAATACTCAAGATAAAAATAAAATTCACTGGATAAGTTATGAAAAATTGACTCTGCCAAAATCTGCTGGAGGTTTTGGATTTAAGGACCTGGAAATCTTCAATCAAGCCTTGCTGGCTAAACAAGCATGGAGGCTCCTTCATGATACAGATTGCCTCTTCTCAAGATTTTTTAAAAGCAGGTATTATGCGACTGGTGATTTTTTGAGTGCTGCAAAAGGAAGAAATCCTTCTTATGGTTGGAGAAGTGTCATATTTGGTCGACAGTTACTTTCTAAAGGACTGAAACGAATCACTGGTAATGGGAAAAACACTTTGGTCTGGATTGACAATTGGTTGTTTGAGAGTAAAGCTATGAGGCCTATAGGTATTCATTCCTTAATGAACATCAATCTTAGAGTTGTTGATCTTTTCAACCATCATACAGGATTATGGAATGATTCTCTTTTAAGATCATTGTTTCATCACTCGGAGATCAATATCATTAAAGCAATAAAACCCAGGATCGGGTTTGATGATTCATATTGTTGGGGTGAAACTAGAAATGGTATTTATTCAGTAAGCTCAGGATATGATTTGATGTTTAGACTGCAGAAGAAAGAATTTTTGAGTGTTGCTGAAGCTCGTCCATCCACGAATCCGGTTCTACAAGCTTGTTGGAATGTTAACACTGCTCCAAAAATTCAAGTTTTTCTTTGGAAAGCTCTTAATGGTGCTCTTGCAGTTGTTGAACGTTTGAAAACTAGAGCAATAAGGAATTTTGATGGGTGTATGTTCTGTGATGCAGAGGTTGAATCGATTAATCACATCCTTTTCCTTTGTCCCTTTGCAAGACAAGTCTGGGCCCTTTCTGACATCCCATCTCCGTATCTAGGCTTTGGTAAATCGATTTTTGAAAATATGTATTATCTTTTTGGTTTGGAAAAGATAATCGATTCTATGGATGAAGTTAAGTCAGCCTTTGCTTGGATCCTATGGCATTTGTGGAAGAATAGAAACAGTTTTCTTTTTGATGGTGTAATTTTGGCTCCGGATGTCTTAGTGCACAGAGCTTTGGATGTCACTAGAGATTGGTCCTCAGTGTATAAGCAGGATGTATCCCAGTTGAAGTCTATAACAAAGCAGAAAGAGCAATGGCAACCTCCTTTTCAGGGAGAAATAAATTGTAATATTGGCTTCTCATGGTCTAAATCGTTCTGCTTATCTGGTGCTTCCTGGGTGGCTAGAGATCATGATGGTAAAGTAGTCCTTCACAGTAGAAGATCATTTGCATCTGTTAATTCAGTTTTTGAGGCCAAAATCAAAAGCGGGGAATGGGCACTAGAAAGTATGAAAAGTTTACACTTTGAAAATGTGACTTTTGGTGCAACTACTTTGGAAATCATCAAAGCTATGCGCAATCCTCAACNTTTAATTTGAGAGAGTAGCTCTAGGGTTAATTTGAGCCTATCAATCATCAAGAAAATGATTTCTGTAATGATGGACTATTGGTGGAGTAATACTCAAGATAAAAATAAAATTCACTGGATAAGTTATGAAAAATTGACTCTGCCAAAATCTGCTGGAGGTTTTGGATTTAAGGACCTGGAAATCTTCAATCAAGCCTNTTATGTTGCTAGTGGAGCTCCTAGGTGGCTAACAGGTTTTTTTGATAACGAACAAAGGTTGGTAAGAACCTACTCTGGTCTGCCATCTATTCCTTTTAATTAACAACTTTTTCTATAGATTTCTATCTATATATATATATATATATATATCTTTAAGGTTTTATTTGAGGTTTATCAAACTTTTCTCTAAACACAAACAGACAAATCCCTCATCCCTAAGAGATTTTTGATAATCATCTCCTACCTAGGTTTACCCTTCCTTTTTGTCTTCTTTGACTTTTTGAGTTATATCTCTTACTCCCTAAGTAAATGTTATATATTTTTACTATTTCCTATCTCCTATATATTTACTTATCTCGTTTCCATATACCTTTACCTCTCTCCTTCTCTTGCTATTTCTGATGTCGGACGAGTTGTGGAATAACCTGCAATACATGGATTTGGGCAGAAATGACCCAGAACTGTTTATTCCTCATTCGACTTATGCTGGTGTCTTAGCTAGGAACCGGCTTAGCTTGATTGGGAGACCTCTTAATCCCAGAGAACAAGAGCTTAGACGTGTTATCTTCTATCTACCACATCATTGGGGTATTGCTACGAGGGTTCATGGAAGGGTTTTAGATGACACCTACGTCCAGTTCTTATTCAGTTCAGAGGCTGATCTGTTTAATGTTCTGCGAAGAGGACCTTGGGTGTTTGACAACTGGTTTGTGGCTTTGCAAAGGTGGGAAGACTTTCCGGAGATGGACTTCCTCACTAGTATTGATCTTTGGGTTCAAATTCGAGGTATACCTTTACCTTATGTTTCAGAAGACTCTGTTACGTATATTGCTAAAACTCTGGGCAAGATTGTTCATCTGGACTTCAATGAAGAGACTACAACGCAGATTGATTTCATAAGAGTTAAGATAGAAATTGGAATCACAGATCGTCTGCGTTTTTTTAGAAAGGTCAGGTTTGAATCAGGGGAAGGAGCTATGATAGGCTTTGAGTATGAAAAACTCAACAAGATCTGCACTAACTGTTCTCGCATCAACCATGATTCCGCCCACTGTCCGTATCTTGTCCCACCCGTCTATCAAGATGATATCCTTGATGTTCCAGCTGCTCAGGTTTTTGATGAAGGAGAGGGATCCAACATTTACAGCTTTCTTGGCGAAAAACCCTCCGCCCAAAGTTCTGTGCTTTCATCTTTCTCTCCCATATCACAACCACCAAGACCTGCTAATCCTGCTCCTAAGCTGGAGGAATTCTTAGCTGCCCACCCTCTCAGAACTAGACTTTCTTCATGTCAGACTTTCTAGCAGCCTCATCAAAAGCTAAGGACGACATCAGGGGGAAAGAAAAAATAAAATATGAAGATGGAGAGTGCTCTAAGCGCAGGAAAAGCAAGCAGGTTCAGTCAGAAACAGAGAGGAACACACGCCCACGAAGAAAGGTTTCTGGTGTTCAGTTTTACCCGACTGAACATGAATCTCCCTGTTAACTGGATAAAGTTTCTAATTCTCAGAGAATCATCAGTGTCTCTGTCTCTGAGAATCATCAGTGTATCTTAGGTTTTTTGGATGGCTTAGATTATAATTCTCACTTTTTAGATGAAGCTAGTAGCTGTTTTTTGTTCACACCTTCAGGTGTTATGATATGGATACCAGGTAAAGAAGAATGGTCGTAGAAGAAATTCATGAAGACCATTGACAACAATCTTTTTGATGATGATGGAGGGATAATCAAGAAACTTTCAAACCCTACGCTTATGATGTATGCTTTAAGACCATTTTCAATGATGATCATTGAATTCTTGGTCTTACTGTGCATGATTTGGAGTTGAGCTTATCTTACCATCATCCATTAGCTTTAAGAACGTCTCTGCACTTTAATATTACTCTGTTTCTCATGTTTTGCTGTAATAAACCTCTTTCACCAGCATGGTTTTTCACCATTGATGGTTGTTGTTTTCAGTTTGTTATATATAAAACATACTTTGGCTAAAAAAAAAAAGGAAAACACAATCATCGACCGACACTTAGATCTATAAGTAGAAACATTCATTGTTTTCATTTAGTAATCTCTCTCATTCAATATCTCTGCAAAAAAAAAAACAATCTCTCTTTCAAAATAAACAAACAATGTCTACGAAAAAGATTGTGTTGATAAGCTCTGATGGCTAGTCTTTCGAAGTCGAGGAGGTGGTAGCGAGAAAACTGCAGAGCTTAGGGCAGATGATCATAGACTATGTTGTACTGAAACGCGTACATGAACAGAAATCGGGTACGGAAACAGGGACGGGAAAAAGTAAAGTAAAAATTAGTAGATACGGGTACGGCATGTGTACTTCAATAAACATAAAAAATTATAAATATAAGTCTCAACATAAATAATAATTGTAATTATAAGTTTCAAAATAGAAGAAAAATAGTCTTAAATAACAATCAAAAACTAATTATTGAGGAATTGAATTTCAAAATCTGAATCATCTAATGAAATGTATGATAACTCCATAATCCCTGCTTCAGCTTGAATATCACTTTCATCTCCACCAACATCCCACTGCTTGGTCTTTTCATTTTGATATTCATCAGTATTTCTTGATAGAAACCGCAAATTGTTGTGGATGTAAACCAAGTCTTCAGCACGACTTGTAGTCAATCTGTTTCTTTTGAGTGAGTGGATGAACGACTAAGTACTCCAGTTGCATTCAGCACAAGAAGAAGAGCTAGGTTGTCCAAGAAGTTTAAAAGCCAAAGTTTGGAGGAGAGGAGTATGAGCACCAAAGTTTACCCACCAGTTCCTAGGTTCCATATTCTCCATCCCCAAAATGCATATCAAATCCTGAAATGGACCACTCTTCGTCGAGAATAATACATACTCATTCATCACTTTATTATGATCATCACTCCTAGGAAACAATCTTTGTAAACATTTCATCCTTTCAATTGAGATTTCTGCATCCTTGTGAGGACTAATTCTGGTTTCATCTTCAAGTAGCCAAGCTTCAATATAAAATCTACAACATACAAAAATTGTGTTATATTTATATAACATGTGGCAAAGTAACAAGAAAAAAAACATTTATTTTAAAATCACATACCTTGGATTTAGAGAGTATGTATTATTGTGTTATAAAAATGCTCACTTTCTTGCAATAAAAATGCTGGAATCATACCATGTAAGAAAGTACGAATGAGCGAAAAGCATAACATGCAAATGTTGGAAAACGAGTTTGAGGAGAGGAAAAAAGAGTCTGGACAAAAAGAAGTGTCTTTCCCTTGTGAGACGGATTCTGCTTTCAGGAATATCCAAATGCTCTTTCGATAGATGAATAACTAGACTTCCTCTTCTTGAAAGCAGAATCCGTCTCACAAGGCAAAGACACTTCTTTTTGTCCAGACTCTTTTTTCCTCTCCTCAATCTCGTTTTCCAACCTTTGCATGTTATGCTTTTCGCTCATTCGTACTTTCTTACATGCTATGATTCCAGCATTTTTATGGCAAGAAAGTGAGCTTTAACTCTAGAATACGAACCTGATCGCTGTTCACCACAAAAGTTACACTTGAATTTCCATGTTCCTCCTATTGCTCCTACTTTCTCTATTTTCATCCACTACAAGAAAACAGGCAAATAGCGACTGCACTATTAGTCACTATTTAGTCGCTAAACGGTGTGTTACGACTAAATAGCGACTAAAACTAGTAGTCGTAAATCGAGAGTCGCTAAAATAAATAGTCGTAAAATTAGTCGCCAAATAGCGACTACATTACGACTATTTTGCGTAGTCGTAAATTTAGTCATAATATAGTCACTAAATTTAGCGACCACGTTACGACTATTTTACGACAACGCAAAATAGTCATAATGTAGTCACCAAATTTAGTGACTAATTAACGACTAATTACTGACTATAGTTGTATTCAAGTATTTATACATTATTGTATTTATACAGTATTTATACAAATTACATATATTTTATTAATTGTTTTAAATATATTTAAATTATGAATAATGTTTTAAAACATTATTTTTTGAGTACTATATTTATTATTATAAACCATGATTACAAAAAAATTGTATTACAAAATAAAATTAAAAATCATAACTAAAAATAAGAATAGATGAAAAACTACATAATAAATGGTTTGTAGCACATTCTCAATTGCTTTGTATTCCATCATTGAAGCCTAGGTAGTTCCCATTAATGTTCCAAGAGCAACTCATTTCTTCAGAACAAACAAACAAAAAATGTATCATGGGGACTCATTTCCCATTATCAATATAACACAATTTCAAAATCGAGACTAGAAATGAGAAACAATCGGGACAAGCAATTCACTATAACTAACATGTCTTCTAGCTTAAAAACGTGAGTGTGAGTAAGAAGATCGACAATGGTGACTCAAGTTAAAGAGTGCATATAAAACAGGTGTCTAGAGATCGGTATTACCAAATAACTCTTGACAAATTCAACAAAAAGCCTCACAAAAATTACAACAGAGGCTTCTAAACAAATGACTCTTTGACAGATTTAATAAAAGTCTCACAACAATAAGTAGCAAAGTATATATATTGTACCTTAATAGCGAAAGATACAATAGGATAAGAAAATGTCTTAACCAATGAAAGTTTACCTTACGCTCTGAAATAAAGTTGTACATCATGAGCTCTGTCTAAGAGTGTGCTTGGCTGTGGCTTTCTCTGTAAGCCAAACATCATCTTCGACCTAAGAACAATAGGACACTGAATCAGATGGTTTACGCATGCAACAATGTGACTTCAAAGAATTGAAGAGTAATACAAGAGTAATAAAATAAACATAAGGGTTTTACCTATCTTCTTCCAGCCAACCGCTTTCAAGCTTCTCCAAATCCAGTCTATTGATCACAAACAACAAAATAATATAGTAAACAAAAATCACATGTTCAAACCATAAGCTTCAAAGACACAAACACAAACACCAACACACACACATACCAGATTTTATCATATAAAATCACCAAAACTGAGGTGACTCTGTGAAAGAAGTGATATGCTTTTAGAGAGCTTAGTTTGAGTACCTTCGGTGACTTTGGTGACACTGAGGAGAGCCGAGTTGAGCCTTAAGTTCTTTAAGCCACAAGACTCAACCAAAACAGCTGACACTTGATCTGAGAGAAACCCACCAAAGAAAGCAAAAAAAAAACAAAACAATTTTGCACATAAGTACTCAAGAATTCTGAAAAGATGAAATAACAAAGCAGTTCCAGGATTTTTGAAAGAAAAGAAACCCACCTCCATGGAGACCAAAACAGATGGAGCTAGACATTTGAAAGAAATGACAAGAGATATACCCGCGTGGCAACAAAGCTATTGATGCGCTACTCCTTCCCTCACTTCTCCTTCATCATTCTTCTACTTCTTATCCTCCCTCATCTGCAATCACACAGGGGATGAGAAACGCGAAAAGGCAACTAAGTGGATCACATCAGCATTGGCTACCGATATCAAGCAGATAAATCAAACTCGTTTTCAGCAGAATCAAAGTGAAAATCTATGCTCCTACAGCGGAACAAGAAAAAAAAAAAAAAAAAGGGATAACAAATGAAAGCAACTACTAAGCCTTCAAGAACGTCGGAGAGGATAGGTGTGAGAGCAAAAGAGAACTTGACCCATTGTTGCTTGATAGAAAAATTGATTCTTTAGTCGACCCAAGTTTTCGGCTGTGCGCCGGAGAAGCACACGACTTGAATCGAAGCAGATCTTTCCCGGTTTTGAGATCCCAACTTCTAATTTCGTCGATAAATCCACGGCTTAGCTTTTTCGTCTTCTATGCCGTCTTCCTCCGCTTCACCTCTCAGCTTCTGCTTCTTATATGTCGTCTTCAAACCAATTCGAAGATTAAGGTCATTACAAACGTAGACCAGAAACCCTAATCCCAAAATCAGATTTAAAGGGGGAAATAGAGATAGAACAAACTAACCTTCTCCCACGGAAACCAGTTTCCCTTCTAGATCTGGAGATACGGTCGGAGGTTTGGCCGGACAGAGTCATCGCGATTCGAAGAAATGAGAGTGAGAGTTTCTCCGAAAGAGTTTCGAGAGTGATGATGATTTTTTTTTTCTAAGTGTAGTGTGAGGAATAGAGGCACAGGTTGGTGAAGGTTTCTTTGTTTGTTGATTTTTATTTCTTTTTTTTGTTGGCCAATTTTCAATTCATATCAAAATCCAAAGTGGTACAAAAGCCTCTCAAAGCCCAGACTAAATGATATAGTTTTATGTTTTTTTTTTATCAACAATTAGTTTCAGATTTTACAATGACTAATTTAATAAATTTTATAAGTAAATAGTTTTTGGAAGTATTAAATTATATATATACACTAAATAGTTTTAGATTAGATTTAATTTTATACACATAATGGTTATATTTTGGTTAAATGGTTTATAATTTAATTTCTATATACTATACATTATAAAAGTTTAAAATTTAAGATATAGGGTTTAAAGTACAGGGTTTGGTGTATAGGTTTATGATTTGGGGTTAAGTTTTGAATTTATGAATTATGAATTAATTTCTAAGATTTAGAGTTTATGATTTAGGTCTTGGGGTTTGGTTAAGGGTTTAGGGTTTAGGGTTTAGGGTTTAGGGAAAGTTCCTTGCAAAAGCTCCCTTTGTGGGAGGTATCCATGCTCTGGTGAATAAAATTTGGACTTTGGGTGATAAATCCATTAAGATCGATGTTATTTTTGTTGATAAAACCACAGTCCGGTTCCGTATTCCGGATGAACGCACATGTTTGTGTGTTTTGCGCAGAGGTATGTGGAATTTGTGTGGTGTCCCTGTGGTGTTAACTAAATGGACCCCCATTGCAGAGTCTGAACAAGAAGATCTGAAAATAGTCCCTTTATGGGTAATCATTAAGAATGTTCCGGCAAAGTACTTTTCTTGGAAGGTACTAAGTGCCATCACCAGTCCTCTAGGGACACCAAAGAAGCTACATTCTAATACTGTGGCGTGTAAGTCTTTTGATGAGGCTAAGGTTTTCGTTGAGGTGGATCTCACAAAGAATCTACCAAAACACGTTTCTTTTAAGTCAGGAAAGGGTGGTGACACAGTTGTTGAGTTTGTTTACCCTTGATTGGCTCCACGGTGTACGACATGTTCCAAATGGGGTCATATACACTCTGACTGTTTGCAGAGGAAGCTGCAAACGACGCAAGTTGTCGCTGTTACACAAGCTGCGATTCCCGCTCAGAACATTGTTGATTCTGTGGTGGCTCCAACTCAGAGTTCTGTTGAAGAGCCTCATAAAGCGCACACTATTATCGCACACACAAATGTTGAAGAAGTGGAGAAGGATGTGGCCGATGAGGCGGAGGATCAAGGTTGGTGTACCCCAACGAAAGGTGTCCGTAGTCCGGGAAAAGCACAAGAGCTTCGATATGGTGAAGTCTCCATTATGAGTAATTCTTTCTCTTGCCTTAGTGACAAGGGTGAGCTAGGGGAAGACATGTCAGAGAATAAACGGGAGGAGGTTCCAGAACATTTTGATGTTCAGGCAGAACAGAACGGTACTCTGTTGCAAACCGAGGGTAACGCTACTGATACTCACACGGGAGCATTGCGACCGTCTTTACCTCGAGTTTCCAAAGAAGGACACAAGTTTCTTTCAAAAAATGTGCAACAAAGTTCCCGGATTCAACCTCCAGGAGCGATGAAGACACGTCAATCCTCAAAACCTCTCTGATGTTGGGGTTTTTTTTGGAATATCCGCAGATTTAACAAAACAGAAAAGCATAGAGTTGTCCGCGAGTGGTTGGCTCAAAGGCGTTTTGATTTTGGTTGTTTACTCGAAACAAAGGTGAAGGTGAATCGAGTAGACAGGGTTGTGCGCTCTGTATTTGCAGACTGGTCTGTCCTCTCGAACTATGAAGAGCACCGGTTAGGCCGAATATGGCTGGTATGGAGGAGCAATGTGAGAGTTACACCGATTTATAAAACATCCCAACTGATCACTGTATCGATTCTCATGGATGACAATAGAGGAATTTTTTGTTTCTTTTATCTATGCTGCGAACCTTGCTGCAGACAGGAAATCTCTCTGGGAAGACCTGAAGCACCATCATGACTCCCCTCTGTTTAAGGACAAAGCATGGATCCTCTGTGGTGACTTCAATGAGATTCTTGAGGGAGATGACCACTCTTTGTATGGCACTAATCCCCCTGTTTCTCCTGGTATGCGTGATTTTCAGGATTTGGTTCGACATTGTGAGCTAGCGGACATGAGTTATCAAGGACATCGGTATACATGGTGTAATAAACGGCAAGATGGGGTTATCTGCAAAAAACTGGATAGGATTTTAGTCAGTAAGCAGTGGATTCAACAATATAATCAGTCCTACTCCGTGTTTGAGCCTGGAGGTTGTTCGGATCATATGCGATGCATGTTTTATATTGCTGGGGAAGCAAAAAGGATTAAAAGACCTTTTAAATTTGTCAATGCGATCACTACTCACCCGAATTACCAAACAGAGATAGCACAGCGGTGGCGTGTTTCTTCTCCTCTGTTCTACTCTACTTCTGCCATGCATCGATTCTCCAAGAAGTTAAAAGCTTTGAAACCACATCTGCGACTCTTAGGAAAGCAAACCATTGGCAATATCTCTCTTCGCACAAAGGAGGCTTATAGGCGTCTTTGTAACTTCCAGAAACAGACAATGGCTAACCCATCATCGAGTGCAGTCAGTCACGAGGCGGAGGCATATGAAAAGTGGAAACGACTTTCTGATATTGAGGAAAGTTACTTGAAGCAGAAGGCCAAACTTCATTGGCTTAAGGTTGGTGACCAAAACAATTGAGCTTTTCATGCATCTGCTACTCTGAGGGAGTTTCAGAACAACATCAAGGAAATACAGTGTGATGATGGGACCATTGTCACTACACAAGACCAAATTAAACTCGAAGCAGAGAGATATTTCAAGGATTTCCTCACTCAAACTCATGCAGACTATGATTGCTGGTCACTTGAGGAGCTGGAAAACCTTCTATAGCATAAGTGTACTGACAGTGATAAAAACCTGCTTATTCATGAGGTTACAAAAGAGGAGGTCTGTAGGGTTCTTTTTGCGATGCCAAATAATAAGTCTCCGGGTCCGGATGGTTTCAATGCTGAATTTTACAAGAAATCATGGTCTATTGTGGGTGATGACTTTCTGGTGGCAGTCCAATCTTTCTTCAGAACCGGTTTTCTACCAAAAGGAGTGAATTCAACCATCTTAGCTTTGATCCCTAAGAAGAAGAAAGCAAGGTTAATGAAAGACTACCGTCCAATATCCTGCTGTAATGTTTTGTATAAAGTGATTTCGAAAATCCTTGCTAACCGGCTCAAGATTGTGCTTCCTAAGCTTATCTCCCCCAACCAATCAGCCTTTGTTAAATACAGATTGCTAATGGAGAACGTCCTCTAGCCACAGAACTAGTTAAAGACTACCATAAGGAAGCGGTTTCCCCTAGATGTGCAATGCAGATTGACATATCTAAAGCTTTTGACTCAGTACAGTGGAGCTTCCTTCTCACTACCTTGAGAGCTCTTGGGTTTCCTGAATAATATGTGCACTGGATCCAAACTTGTATTACGACTGCAGCATTTTCTATGCAAGTGAATGGTGAGTTGGCGGGTTATTTTGGCAGCTTACGTGGTCTCCGGCAAGGCTGCTCTCTCAGTCCATACCTCTTTGTTATTTGCATGAATGTCCTTTCACGCAAAATTGACATGGCTTCTCGAAACAGAGAATTCGGTTTCCACCCACGTTGTAAAAATTTGAAGCTCACCCATATATGCTTTGCTGATGACTTGATGGTTTTTGTAGAGGGAGACAAGCCATCAATCACAGGTGTTTTGGGAGTTTTTGATGACTTTGCAGTGCACTCAGGCCTCCACATCAGTCTCGAAAAATCAACAATATTCATGGCAGGAGTACCTGCGGATCAACGACATGCTATCCTTCAACAATTCCCTTTTGCAACTGGTACATTACCAGTGAGATATCTTGGCTTACCTCTGCTACCAAAGCGAATGTCCTATGCGGATTACTCACCTCTACTGGAGAAGATTCGACTGAAAATCGGCTCGTGGACAGCTAGGATGCTCTCCTTTGCTGGTAGACTGCAACTCCTTCGCTCAGTTATTTTCAGTGTCACCAATTTTTGGATAGCCGCTTTTAGGCTTCCAAAAACTTGCATCCGTGAGATAGATAAGCTGTGCTCCGCATTTCTGTGGTCTGGCCCATCTTTAAATGCAAAGAAAACAAAAGTCGCATGGACATAGGTCTGCCTACCGAAGTGTGAAGGGGGGTTAGGCTTACGATCGCTTGAGGAAGCTAATAAAGTGAGTGTTTTGAAGCTAATTTGGAGACTCTTATCTGCTAAAGGCTCTCTCTGGGTGGATTGGGTGAAGAGATATCTATTCCGCAGTGGTACTATATGGGCTGAGAAAGATAACACCAACAAGGGATCATGGATTTGGAAAAAGATATTGAAATACCGGGAGATAGCAAAACCTTTCCATCGGATTGACGTTAAAAACGGTGAATCAACCTCTTTTTGGTTTGACAATTGGTGTTCTTTGGGTTGTTTACAGGAGTTAGTCGGAGACAGAGGTCCCATTGCTCTTGGTATACCGGAGACAAGCACTTTAGCTGATGTCATGAACATGTCAAGAAGGAGACGACATCGTCATCCTCTCTTCATATCAATTGAAGAGGAGATAACGAAACATGTTTCCATTCGTTCAGAAGCAGATGATGTGGCTCTATGGAAGGGAAGGAACAATAGCTATCATAAAGATTTCAACACAAAACACACTTGGTTAAACACTCGCGTAGCATGTCCAACAATGGCGATCACAAAGCTATCTGGTTTCCCAATGCCACCCCGAAGTATGCTTTTATTACATGGCTGTTGACAAAAAACAGATTGGCAACAGGGGACCGGATGATCATCTGGAACACAAATGCTAATCCAAGTTGCGTCTTCTGTAACCATTCCATGGAGACTCGGGAGCATTTATTTTTTCAATGTCCTTTCTCACAGCAGGTGTGGGGGCAGCTGGTGAAAGGGCTGTTGCAGAACAAATATACAACGAACTGGCGAGATGTTATGGCTCTACTTACGGGTGATGCATTGGACGCTACGCACAGGTTTCTCTTGGGATACACCTTTCAAAACACTATACACTCTCTCTGGCGGGAAAGTAACAACATGCATCATGGAGAACCGTCGTCAACACTGGAAAAACTGGTCAAGTTCATTGACAAGAATGTTCGAAATCGCATGAGCACCATGGGGGAGGGGGATGACTGCTCGAATTCAAGTTTGGTTTGCAGCCATATTACTTCAAAGATGAAATGATATATTTATTAATTTTAAAAACAGTATTGCAGCCAATTTATTTTCTTTTGAATATAATTTAACATTAAATTCAAAAAAATAAAAAATAAATTATCTTTGAAACGATTCGGAAACGTCCCCGTATGTCTTCATTCCCGTTTCCTTTTTCTGCTTGCCGTCTCTGCTTTCTCTGAAACGGCTGAGAAACGTTTCATTGCTGTCCCCGTCAGGTATCCGTCCCCAAAACAAATCTGGGACGGGAGACGGTGGTTGACAGACGTCACCGTGCATCATAGGGATTGGGACGCAGAGTTTATGAAGAATCTTGATATTCAAACGATCTTCAACCTCATCGTCGCTGCTAACCGTCTCCAAGTCACGGGTCTTCTTGTTCTCACTTGCCAGGCCGTTAGAGATTACATCGAAGACAAGACGCCAGAGGAAGTTCGTGAGATCTTTAAAATCGAGAATTATTACACACCCGAAGAGGAAGACGAATACGAAGAAGCCATTCGCAAGGAAAACGATTGGGATTTTTCAGATCCATATTAAACCCTAGCTTTATGTTTCGTTTCTTTTCTTTTCTCTTTTTTCAAATATACATGATTTGGTGAATGTCAATTATGTTTCTATTCTTAAGTGTGTGATCAACTTTTGGTCTCTTTAATTTCGCTTTTAATTTTTACCTAGATAATTGACTAGCTATAGGCCAAAGTTAAACATAAACATAAAACCATAGCTTGTAGGAAGACGAGGGGCGTTGTGGTCGTGGTCGTATAAACTCAAATAGATGCAAAAAAAAAACACAAAACAAAGCATCCGATCGAGGAAGAGCGTTTCTCAAGTATGTGATCAACTTTTGGTCTCTATAATTAATTTTGTTGTTAAAGCTATGTTATATAACCATATATCCCTCCGGTGAACAACGTGATACACGCGCGGACAATACAAACTCTTTTATCAAAAGAGAAAATGTGATATATGACAATGTGATATATGACTGCACATAAGAGAAAATGGGAGAACGTACGTACTACGTAGCCTAAGGAATCCTCTCTATATACTGAACCATAAAAAAATTCTTGTATTTTTCCTTCTCATGTTTCAATTATATAGCAAACCATTTTGAAAAAATCATCCAATAACCTCTTATATTACAAGAGGCCCAAATCAACACTGAAAAACATTAACCGCCAAACGGTAAGAATGGATTTCTATAACTTTCCAACACCGTATTTCTGACCTCAAAAGGCCACAAACAAATTTCACGTTAATGAGATTTCCATTCATTAGGTTGTTACTGGACCAGCAATGATCAAGCCATAACGATTCTCGATAGCCAGACCTTAACCAGCCATATCATGCACGTTTTCTAACCCAACTAATTAACCCCAATAGTAGCCACAAACCTCAGAAGTTATAAGCGACAACTGTAATAGAAAAAGAGCCTAGTACTCCAGTACTGATAAATTATTTGTAAATTAAATTAATGAAGATTCCGACTGATATGGTATGTTGTTAAACACTGATATTGAAGTGATGAAAAGTTAGAGAACAACGTAACTGTTATAAATGCTTAATTTGGTCCCCTACGTGACGAGGGAATTGTACTCCACTAGCATCCTCTTATATTAAATATGAAAGATTAATTACTTAAATACTCATAAAAATCTCTCTATAGTTAATAATTACATTGAGTTTATAGGTGACAAAAAGATATATATATATATATAAGTTGTATTTTAGTTTATAATTCTATATCTAATGTAACAATAGGTATCTTTTTATATATACTAGGACTCGGACCACCACGATGTCGCGGGGGAAATATTTCAAAAATAAGTTATATTAAATTTAAATTTAGCATTATATTTTATAAAACCATTTGCAAATATATGTTAAATAATAAAATTAAAAATTATCCCAAAAAAAGAAAATAATAACATAAATATTAAACATATATAGCTGTTAATTTAAGAAACACAACTGTCGAAATGAAAACTTATAATAAAAAAAATAATATGGTAAAAGACTAAATTCTAGTTAAAAATTATTAAATAAAAAGTCATAATGAATCAAGACAACTCTACTTATAATTTGTATGTATTATAAGTATAAGATATTGTATGAAATATATTATCGTAAAGATAACAAGCATCATAACATTTATTGATATTTATATTACTCATAAACAAATTTTATGACAAAGTGATTCAAGTGAGAATATCAAACATACGATTATAATAAGTAAATGAAAATCTCTGATAAAATAATTTTAAAAATAAAATAAATGAAAAAATAAAATAAATTTCATCTTGAGTGAAAGTTCCTCAACCAATAATTATAATACAAATACACAACTTCTAAAAGTAAAAGATGAAATAGTTAAATCTTAAAAAAAGACATATTTTACGAAAAGTTATGATAAATAAACGCATTGTAAGTTACATAATTATAGTTGATTAAATTTCTATATTACTATAATCATTTCTAAAATTTTTAGTTAGATTATAGAATGTTGGTTATTGAATATTAAAATTTATATTATTTAGATTCAGCATGAAACCAAAAATTTGTGTCAACGAACAATCATTCATTGGTTTGTTATTTATCTTAGAAGAGACAAATATATATATAGAGTTCAAAAGACATAAACATTAAGATAAACATAACTATTGGAACGAAAATTTGTAAATAAGATATGGTGAAAAGACATAACTCTATAATGAACAAAAGCAACTGTATGATTTTTTTTTAATAGAAAAGATACAACTATACAATGAACAGACGCAACCATATGATTATTTTCAGGAAAGAAAAGTATTTAACGAAAAGGTAAGACGAAAAATCGCAATTGTTACTGGCATTTATTCAGATTTTTATTATTATGTAGATTTTTATTGTAGTCAGTTTACTATAGAGTTAATGCAACATACGCAACCATATAAATTCATTTCACATTTACTACAATTAAAGCGTCCAACACAAATAAAAAATATTCAAGATAACCATATAGATTAAGGATATCTTTTCAATTCTGGACTTTGTAGTAATGTTAATGCAACATCCAAATTCCAATGTATGCAACACATATAAACTGGTTTTAAATAGAAGACATCTTTATTATCATATTCAAAAGTTAAATCCAAAAACTCACTATATAATACATCTAACTCTTGGAAAAAAACTCTAAGTATTTTCATTAAATTTTTATATTTAAAATTAACTAAAAATTGTGAATTAGATTCATCATTCCAAAAATCTTTCGTTAAATCAAGAATTGGATGAATTTCTTTACTTTTGAAAGAAGAATGATTGAGAATAATTTAAAAAGCTTTAAAAACTGTTGAGATTGAAATTTTATATTATTTTGAATCATGACAAAAAAATATAAACAGTTCAAACAGACAAATATATATATATATATATATATATATAATATAGATTTCAAAAAATACAAATATTCGAATAAATATAACTCTACAACGAACAGTTGCAACTCTACAAAAAAAAAAACTGTTACAATGAACAATCGCAACTTTTCGTAAAAGACACAGCTGAAAATTCCTACAGATCTTTTTAGAAAATTATCCAGAAGGTACAATTGAAAAAACGCAACTTTTGATAGTATTTATTCGGATTCCTATTATATATAGATTCTAATATAATAACAATAGTTTCTTTCTGATTAATAAGATAGTAACAATAGTGTCTTTTTAATAAACACTAGGTTAGACCCGCGCTACGTTGCAGGATACTTTTTATAACTATTTTTAGATATATTAAATTATGAAAAATATAATTTTTAAAATTTTTTTGATTAACTGTAAAAACTGTAGTTTATACAATGATAAGATAGAAAATGCATTAATATAATAAATATAGAGAAATTTCAAATTTAAGATAACTTATATTTCAAACTAAATAAGTAAACAATCTTTTGGTGTTTCAATCTCTAACAACTTATAAATTAGCTTATATAGTATAGATTCATTGTCAATCAAGTATCTAAAGCTTAAACATTCTAAAGTAAACAAATTATCCAAAGGGAGAAGTCACTGATCAAGTATCTAAAGTTTAAAGCCACAAGTTCTTTCTTTCATTATTGGTCCTTGAATCTGCACATAGACATAATAGAAAAACAACAGAGTCAATAAACTTGTTGCACAAAACGAGTTTATGCAAGGAGGAGAAATTTGACACTTACTTCTCTATAGCTTCTTAATAAGTGTTTCTTGTTCTTTGCTAAAGGAAATCACTCCCTTTCTGGTGTTTCTGTTTTAAAAGCAGTAGATTAAAACCATTAAAATCCAGTGATTACATTTCTGTGACTAAAATGAATTAACAAAAACCAGTTTTATCAATACCTTTAAGCCTAGAGGCGACACTACAATTGGACATGTAAGGGTAGACAAGAAGTCTTTCGTTAGAACTCACGCAATAACCAATTAACCGAAGCAAATTCCTATGGACAGCTAAGCTGATCATCTCAAGCTCGGTACGAAACTGTGAGTTCCGAGAAGTTCCATTCACATCTTTCAGTCGTTTCACTGCAACCACTGTCCCATCTCCAAGCTTTCCTCTGTAGACATTACCAAACCCACCATCACCAAGAATGCTCTTGGAACTAAACCATCCGTAGCTACATGAAGTTCTCTGAATCAGGAGAGTCTCCTTGCCCTGTAGTGGAGACAACAAAAACAACAGCTTCCTCATGAGGTAAGTAACTCTGCAAAAAACACCTTTTATGTCACACCACTCTTAAAGAGAGTTTTGTGAAATCCAATAGCTTGATCATCGTTGTCTACCACAACTACTCTCTAAGGTGAGCAATTTTAATTGTAAGATAAACGAAGCAAATACAATCTTCGAAACAGAAAGATTGGACTTTTTACAGACACATACCGCGTCGAATTCGTCAGTGGAGACGATAGAAGTTGGACATCCACGGTGTTCTGCTTCGCGGCCAATACGCTCCACCGCATCAAGAGCGTTCTCGGTTTTAGAAGCATACAACACAAGCAGCTTCCTCGGCTTTTCTCCATCGTCATCGCCGCCACTTCACCTCACCCACCCGGAGATTGAGATTGAGAGAAACAGCAAAACCGGATCCGGTCTGATGACTTTAACCGATCAATTGGAAGCGCCATGTGCAATAATAGAGGAATCCGAGACATGCGTGACAATCAAAGAAAGAGATAAACACAAATAGAAAAATAGCAAAAACAATAAAATCTCTATCAAAGAAAACGACGACGAAGAACCAAAATCAGGAAAAGCATCAAAACGACATTGGCTTCTTTTTCTTATAAAATAAGGTGATGTGTATTAATGTTATAATTTGATAGGTTAGAGTTTTTAACTGAGGTGTCAGTCTCTGCTTCAAAGTTGAAGCTGAGGTGTCAACCTCTGGATAGAAACACATTGTATTTTTATTGTATTGATTAAATATGCATGTTACCCCGATTCTATTTGTGTTTTTTTTTTAAAAAAGGGTTCCCCAATTATATTTTTGAAAAGGATAATAGCACAATTGACCGACTCTTAAGGTTTATAAATATAAACATTTCAAAAACCATCTCTCATTCAAAAGTAAACAATGTCTTCGAAAAAAGATTGTGCTGAAAAGCTCTGATGGCGAGTCTTTCGAAGTTGAGGAAGCGGTGGCAAGAAAAATGCAGATCGTAAGGCACATCATCGAAGACGACTGTGCTACTAACGCAATCCCGCTTCTAAATGTTACAGGAATGATCCTCGCCATTGTTATTGAGTATTGCAAGGGACACGTTGATGATGATCATGCAGAACCTGAGGATGCGAAGAAGAAGCTCAAGGATTGGGACGAAGAGTTCATGAAGAATTTGAAGAATCTTCATGTTGATAAGATCATTAGCCTTCATGTGGCTGCTGACTATCTCGACGTGTGACGGTCTCTTCTTGATCTCACTTGCCAGGCCGTTGCAGATTATACCATAGACAAGATAGTAGAGGAAGTTCGATAAATATTTTTACCTCGAGAACGACCTAGCTTTTAGTTTAGTTTTTTTTTTTTTTTTTTTTTTAATTTTTTTCTTTTTCTATACATGATTTAATTTGGTGAATGACTTATATGTTTCTGTTTCTCAAGTGTGTGATCAACTTTTTGGTCTGTTTAATACGTTGTTAATTCCTTACCTGACTAAGCTACGGTAAACATAAAACCATAGCTTGTAACACAAGATATTCTTCGAATCCTAAGTCCAATTAATCTCTTTGAGAAAAGAACATTAAGTAGGAAGAGCTCGATGATCAATTAGGGAATTCCAAAAGTTCAATAGTATATATATTTCAGGGAAGACGATCAATTAGACCTAGGAACGTTTTGATGTGCGTGTATGTGTTTTTTGACTTTAAGAGATTTTATATACATGGACTTCGATGGAGGTCCATAAACAAATAAACAAACATTGAGCAGATCAGCCCTTGGTTATGTGGATGACCTTTATGAGTCTGAAAATATTCCTTTCTTGGAGGCACAAGCAAAGCAACGTGTACAAATAACCAGAAATCGTGCGACTTTTGTCTTTTCATTAGTGGTATACGGTATACTATAAAATAGGTGTTTAAGGTACTCTTTACAAAATCTAATACTATCTATGCTCTTATTATATAATTCAATAATATCTAATTTATATAGAAGGTAAAATTAATTTATTGATTGTAATTCTAACAAATATGGAAAAACTAGAAAATGTTATACAAAAATTGCATTGAAAATACAAAATAGTCACATTTAACACTTTTTTTCTTAAATTAAGAAACAGAACAGTATTAGTAAATTTCTAAAAAAGTTTTTGGAATATATTTTACGAAACGTTTTTTAAAATAAGAAATTTGCGTTTGTTTTCTTCTTTCTTCTTTTTTTTTTTTTTGTGAGAAAAGGAAACAACATGTTAATTACCCCAATTATATTGTTTTTTTTTTTTTAATTTAAAAAGGGGTTCCCCAAGTCTATTGTGAAAAGGACTATTGCACAATTGACCGACTCTTAGATTTATAAATAAAGACATTCAAAAAACCATCTCTCATTCAAGGTAAACAATGTCTTCGAAAAAGATTGTGTTGACAAGCTCTGATGGCGAGTCTTTCGAAGTTGAGGAAGTGGTGGCGAGAAAAATGCAGACCGTAAGGCAAATGATCGAAGACGACTGTGCTACTAACGCAATCCCGCTTCAAAAAGTTACAGGAATGATCCTCGCCATGGTTATCGAGTATTGCAAGAGACACGTCGATGATGATCATGTAGCAACTGAGGATGCGAAGAAGAAGCTCAAGGATTGGGACGAAGTGTTCATGAAGAATCTTGATGCTGATAAGACCGTCAGTCTCCTTATTGCTGCTGACTATCTCAAAGTGTGACGGTATCTTCTTGATCTCACTTGCCAGGCCGTTGCAGATTATATCATAGAAAAGAGAGTAGAGGAAATTCGAGAAATCTTTAACCTCGAGAACGATTACACACCCGAAGAAGAAGAAGAGATTCACAAGGAACACTCTTGGGCTTTTAAAGATCCAAAAAACCCTAGCTTCTAGTTTAGGTTTTTTTTTTTTTTTTTTTTGGTTCTTTTTCCATATATGATTTAATTTAGTGAATGAATTATATGTTTCTGCTTCTCAAGTGTGTGATCAAGTTTGTTTGAATAAAAATAATTCCCACTATATAACCCATCTTGAAGTACACTAATGAATTCTTTTTGTTTTTTTAATTTGAACTATGAAATATGTATAAATAAATGTAATATCATTAAATTTATAAAAAAAAAATTATCTACTAATAACCTTTATACCATACTGAAAATATAGGATTAATTAATCATCAAAAATTATTTTCGAAATAAAATATTAATACAATTTTTTAATTAAAACTAATATTGTTTATGTTACACAGGAATCACATAATGACAATGTATAAACAATTACAAATAATATTTCTTTAATTGCATAATTTCATTTGGCAACTTAATTGATCATAACTTTTTATATTCATCATTTTTAAAAAATTCCAAACTTAATTTCTTACACAATATTTTCATGTCTTTATTTATAAACATTAATACAATTTACTCATTATTTGTATTCTTCTTTATCTTATCCAAGTTCATAAGAATATTACATTTTTCTGTTTTTTCATATTTTATTATATCAAAACTCATTCTATTACCATTTACTTTATCCATTCTATTGTTATCTAAATTCATTAGAGTCATATATATATATATATATATATTAAATTTTCTTAGTATATATAAGTTTTTTTTTAATCATTATAAGTTTTGAGGAAACTCTTTGACAAATGTTACAATCTATTTAATATTAGATATACTTAAACATATATTGTGACTAAATTAGTTAATTTATGACATACATATATCACAATCTATTTAATATTAGATATCACACATGTCATGATCTGATTAATATCAAAATTGGGCATTAGATCGCTTGTTAAGATCAAATTTGATTATAAAATACCACTTTTATATGTTCCTATGAGTACTTCCAACATTTGGATTATAATAAGATCATTATAACCCACACAAAATACATAAAAGAATTGTTAGTGAGAGCAAGAACAAGTAACGGAAAATGAATTCGATGGTGATTTTGGTGTTATGCGTCGTTATGCTCTTGGTGGCTGTTGTTGTTGGCATATGTTGCGGTACGTAAATCTTATAACAAAGTCGTAATACCTAATTGATGTTGTGTTAAGTGTAAATAAACTAATATTTTTCTTTAATAATTAGGTTGCAGTAAGAAGAAGCCGGCCAACCCCAAGTGAGGTTTAGGAGAGTCCGAAGTGAGTAAAACATGAGATACTTTGATGATACTTGTAAACTTATGATTGGTTCAAATTTGTTTGATTTAAAATTTACCTCTTTAACTTAATTATAATATATTGGAACTACTGATATTATATATTTGTGAGATACCATTAGAGTATCTAGACTAATGTGGATGTTCTGACGGGTATTTATATTTCTTTGAATAAGATATATTACAAAGTATAAGCGATAAGCATATGTATTGATGAAAAGTCTATGTGTGATATATTGCTAGACTGGTTTAAAATATGTTTGGATAATGAATACATCTCACCATTTCTTTATTGATATAGTTTTTTTCTTCTTTTTACGGCGATCTCATTACTCAAATTCATCAAATATTACAACTTTGATTTCTCGTGTAAAGAGTAACTGATCGAAAACAACGAGTAAAAAGTAAAAACCAAACGGTTTAGTTATACTTGAACAAAAAATCATTTGGTAAAAATAAAAAATTACTAGTTTTCTTCTATCTTCTCAATCTCTATCAATTTTTCTTCTTTACTCATACATTTACAAGTCTTCTGATGTTTGTTAACATATTTTTAATTGAACTTTTATGAATCAAATTAAGTTTATATCATTTTGTCATATGAAAAAATATTTTGGCCATTAATTTCTGATTTTCTTTAAGCGTCAAATACTCTCAGGCCGGCACTGGCTACAACAGACCATAATCATGAAGAAATGGCTGACGAGCCATAAATATTTCATGAATAAGAGCTTTTACAAATTATGTATGATAAAATTATATAAGAACAAATTATGTAGGTATGTATGATTATTATATTTCTACGATAGGATGTTTGAGATGTGTTTGGATAATGGATAGAAGTGAAATCACCAATTATTCATTGTGTATCCTTACTATATTATTTCAGAAGTACAAAAGTGTAACATGACTTTTTTTTTGTAGATTTTAACAGATTATAGGTAAATATTTTTGATCGAATATTATGGCATTCAAATTTAAATCACAGACAATATAACATTTAAAATTATTGATCATGTTTTGAATTAAAACAATTAAAGAATTATTTCCAAATTTCTATCAGTTATCAGATCGACAAAAGAGAGAAAATACTTTCCCTTTATGATATTTTCGTTCTGAAATCATCTTAAAAACAATATTTACATGTATTAGACTTTTAAAAAAAAAATAGGTCCCAAAAAGGCTATTAATAGACCAACTATATAACAAATATTTATCAAAATCATCTTGACCGAGAAAGCCTACAAAACAATATAAACATACATATTGACAAAAAAAAATTGATATACATAAACAAATTTTGATTACGTATGATAAAAAATAACAATATAGTCAGATTCAACAATATTATATGATATAACAAAAAATTTAGATGTCAAAAAAGAATTTACAATAGTACCTTATATAACAAACAAGGGTTCCTCCAAAAAATTTCTACCAGAAAATGACACATGTCACTAAATTAAAACCATTTATTTTATTCGTACACACTTCATTTGACTCCTATGATCATCTCTAGCCACAACAACAATCATGGAAAATAACTGACGATCCGTCAATTGGCAATTACACTTATAAAATAGAAATCTGTGAGCCTCTTGGGAGCTAAATACGTGAAAAGGCAAGCCAATATGAACTTAAAATCTTATAGTGAAGAGTGATAAAATCAGCTATTCATTTAGTATAAGTAAATCCTCATAAGACTCGAATAAAGCATATATAAAAGAAAGGATGCAAGTAAAACATATATGGGGGGAATTCAAATCAAGATTAAAACCCAATTATATGCATTCAAAACAGAATTTAGTCAAAATATTTGGGTTGACCAACCAATTAATACACTTAAATGTGAATTACTAGAGGTGTCAAAATGGGTCAGGTTTCATGGATCAACTCAACTCAACTCAACCCATGAACTCTAATGAGTTAAAAAAATTTACCCTAATAAGTTCATGAATAAAATGAGTTAGTGGTTCAAATGGTTTTATGGATCAAATAAATTGAGTTGTAATGGGTAATGGTTTAACCATTTAATCCATCAATTCTTCTTTTATTGGGTCAAATTGACTCAAATGTTTAAACCGGTTAAATATAACCAAAACCTTTAAACCAATCAAATGTGTAAACAAGTCAATGCTTTGATTATCCCCAAAACAGCTTCTTCCTGATTAGAATTTGGGATTTAAAGCCATCATTGTAAAGAGCTTCATCGTGATTTTTCCCAAAACGATTTGTTTCTTTTACGGAATCGAAGAAGAGTTTTTGGGTTTTTAATTTGGAAGCGGAAGTGTAAGAACTTGTCCAACGAGGGAGTGAAATCGGAGAAAGAGGAGACCTGGCCGCATGTAATGATTTAGAGACATGGGCTTTTGTTATTTTGTTGTGTGCTTAACTAGAATTTCGAATTGGGTTAAACAATTATAATTGAATGGTCAAGTGATGGTGGGGGAAACATGTTTTCTGCAAATGGTTAAAGTCAGATTTTTTGTAAATGGCTTAGTCATTTCTCAATCGTATGTTTCATATTAGTATATTGTTTTAGTGTTGGATGTTGATATATACTCACTGGATTTGATTGCTTTTAAGTTTTAACCTTAACATGTTTGATATATTTGCTAAATTGCTCTTCTCACTTCTCTGGAACTTTTCCAAGAAATGAAGAGTCACGTGTTCCTTTGATGCCATTTTGATGCCATTTTGCTGAACATGAATGCATCTCTATATGCTTGTCAATTTATGTCGATCAAGTCTACATTGGTTTATCTTTGAGACAAAGATCTGAGAAAACTCTTTTTCGTTTTGTGAAAAACATCATTGATATGTAAATTTCAAGTTTAATTTTTAGTATAACTGTTGAGTTAACTATTTAACCATTTAACCATTTAACTCATTAAACTAATGATCTTATGGGTTAACCCAACTCATTTAAATAAATGAGTTGGATCAACTCATTAACTCATTTCATCTAAACTCATTAGGTAATGAGTTGGTTTGAGTTGAGTTAATCATTTTGACATCCCTATGAATTACCTACATAAATAACATATATTTAATTTGTTATCAACACCTCTAAATATTTACACAACAATGTTATTAAATAGTTTTGCAATGTTATTTTAGTAACTGTAACATCCACGAACCGGATTCCCGGTTTGGGAGGTGCATCGATTGATGACAGCTTGTCCTGTGGGAAGGTTGTTAAAGGGTGAGGACCAGGGTTCGAGGAACGCCTGGCGCACCAATAACCTACATGTGGATGAATAGTTCCTTTCTACATTGAGGGGTTAGGATTGATGCCTGCAGGGCCAGCTTTGGGCCTATGGGGGCAAGCTAGCAGTGGGCTAGTGGTGTCAACGGGACAAGTTGTCACACTAGGAGTGTGTATTTGTTGGTTTTAGAGTCAGAATCTTTGTAACAACCCGTCCCGTGGACCCCACTAGCCTCACTGCTAGCCCACTAGCCTCACTACTAGCCGTCCCAAAGGACCCCAAGATGGCCCTGCAGGGCATCGATCCAGACCCATTACTGTGGATATCCAAATCAACCAGTAGGTTATTGGTGCACCAGACGTTCCTTGAACCCTGGTTCCCACCTTTTAACAACCTTCCCACAGAACAAGCTGTCACCAATTGATCTGCAGGTTCTGTGGGAATGTTGTTAAAGGTTGGGACCAGGATTCGAGGAACGCCTGGTGCACCAATAACCTACTGGTGGATTGGGATATCTACAGTGATGGATTAGGATTGATGCCCTGCAAAGCCAGCTTGGGGTCTGTTGGGGCGGCTAGCGGTGGGCTAGTGGGGTCAACAGGACAGGTTGTCACATAAAAATCGATCCTAACCCCATAGGCCCGAAGCTGGCCTTGTAGGGCATCGATCCTAACCCATCACTGTGGATATCCCAATCCACCAGTAGGTTATTGGTGCGCCATGCGTTCCTCGAACCATGGTCCCCACCCTTTAACAACCTTCCCACAGGACAAGCTGTCACCAATTGATATGCAGATCAACGGGACGGGTTGTCACAATAACCTACTGGTGGTCTTTGGCAAAGGTGAGTGCATGATCATGGCTTATCTAAGCTTGAGATTTCTCTGATTTTTGTGTTTATGTGTTATGTGGTAGATCTGGCTTGTTAGAATGTTTTTGAGTCACATGGGGCTTGTTGAGGCTTCTTTGTGGCATTAGATCGAGTTTGATGTATTTAGGAACGAAGATCTGACGAGGAGTTTCAGAGAAGACGATACTTGGTATGTGCGTCGACCGATGCACAACTATGTGCATCAGTCGATGCACTTTGTGCGTTGGTCGATGCACTATGTGCGTCAGTCGATGCAGTGTGAGGACGGCGTGATAAGACCTAGGAGCATTGATCGATGCTATGCGGAGGTATTGATCGATGCAATTAGGGATTTCGTGAAATGTCGAGCATACATTGGTCGATGCAGTGTTGGTGTCGGTCGATGCAGGCTTGGTGTTGGTCGAGGCAACCCCAGCCAGTGTCGGTCGATGCGGTGGTTTGGTGTCGGTCGATGCAGCTTCCTGTTTTGTTTGTTGATTGTTGTTTGATGGTTGGAGATTCTTAATTGCTAGTGTGTATAGCCCATTAGATGGGAGGATTGTCTCAGGGCATCTCCAATGGTACTCTATATCTTACTCCAAACTCTATATTTGGAGTAAAATCATCTCCAATGGTACTCTATATTCTACTCTAAAAATAGAGAAATGAACAGTGTCACTCCAAATTTGGAGTAACACTATTCATTTCTCTATTTTTAGAGTAGAACTTTTTTATTTACAAATAATCCTTCAATTATCATATCTTATACCATTTTATACCAAAAAAAATTATTTAATAGGAATTTACACTTATATAATTTTATAGAAAAAACAAATATATTACATTAAATTAAAACACAACAATAACATATATGTAACTTAGAAAATATAATGACATAACAAACATTAAATATAAAATACATAACTAGTGCCATAAATTAAAATAGAAATAGAAAACTTAAATAAAAACAAATTCTTACCAAAATAAACTTAATACATCATAAACTAGTGATTAATAATCCGGTAAATCGCTTCTGGATCCATTAAGGTTATCAAAATATTGCCCAAATGAAGTAGATGCCAAAAATTAATTTTCAAGTTTAATTTTAATAATATTTTAATTTTATTGATTTTTTGTTAAAATTTAAATAAGTGGACACAATTTGTAGATTTTAGAACTAAAGGGCTATATGAGAAATTAAGAACAAGATAAACATATATAATAAATTTAAAATATTTATTTTAGAGTAAGAAATAGAGTAACCATTGGAGTAAACCTCTACACTATTTTTAGAGATCTCTATATTTAGAGTAAAATATAGAGGTAACCATTGGAGTTGGTCTCACTGAGTGTTTATGAAAATACTCATGCATCTCAATTTGTGTTTGTGGTGCAGCTACAGACAAAGTATGATCGTGGAATCAAGGCAATGAAGAGGAGGATGTTCTAGTGGCTCGGTTGTTTGTGGTCTGGCTTATGGTAGGTTGCTATAATGGAGTCTTTAAAATGTTGTCTAGGATTGTTGGTTCCTTGGTTTATGTTGAATTGATTCATTGGTTTAATTGTTATGGAATTAATAATGATTATTTGATTATTGGTTAATTCATTGGTTTAATGTTTGGTTATTCCGCTGTTTGGTTTGAATGTGGCTAGGTGGTTAGTGAGTATGGGATCATTAAACTATTATTATATATATATAAACGGGTCGGGTCGTTTCAGTAACTAATAAATCTTCTTATGTTGAGTTCCGTCTCTCACCCATGCATTAGAAATTTCTATTTGTATTATAATCTTTCTAATTTAATCATCTTAAATTTATAATTAACTTATTTAACCCACTAATTATACTATCAAAACATTTTTCGTATTTCTTGGGACCTTTAACCTCTAAGATTTTTTACATTGAAAAATAACTGAATGCATTAAGAACATCATTAACTCAAATTAGTTTTGTGACGTACACTCAATTTTGCACGACCTACACATTTGTTATCAACAAATTTCCTATAAATAGCAAACACCTCACTAAGCACCATCAAATATCAAATCCCCCATAAAAATTAGAATTCTATAACATCATTTTTCTATATAACTGATTGTGTTTCAAATATTTTATTTATATCACTTTTGAAGATATGGAAGCAAATGTTGGTTTTAGTTTATAGATATTCATATGCCATTTAGACATGTGCCATTCTTTTCAGTTTTATGGAATAATATTTATTTATATTGTTTTATTTTTTAATTAACGACATAATTGTTTACTTCTGTTTTAACTATCAATAGAACATAAAAATATTGCTGCATAATTTCTCTACATTGAGGTAATATTTCTTCTTCTACATATGCATTTTTTGATGAAGAGTAAGAAGAAACCGAGAATGAAAAATGAACTTATTGATTTTTTTGGATGACGATGGTAAAAATTTTGAATTACTTTTGCTGTCCAAGCACCTATTTTTAAAGAATGGTGCATGAAAGGGAAATAAAATTTGCAACCAAAAGAAGGTGAGTCTTCATTAAAAGAAGGGACAATTGCATTTTTAGTACCTTTATTTGCATTTAAATGAGCTCGTAGACCCCATATTCGTTTTTCGAGAAACATAACCACTAAGGGTGCTGAAATTACAGTTGACCTTCTTACGACCAAACAAAAAACAGAAGCCGAAATGACAGATTTAACCCGATGAAGTCTGCAATAGATATCTCTAAGGTTGATTTCAAACTTACGTCAAAGGGAAGACTTCAAAGTAAGTCTACTCCTTAATTATAGGTTAAATTTTAATTAAAAAAATTATAAAAAATAATTTGGTTAACCATTTGACCAAATAATAACCACATAGACTTCCTGCATTGTAATAAAATAAATTTACATATAAACTAGTCAAATTAAGGAAGGTAAGACTGATTAGGTTAAAATTATTTGATTTAGGGTTTGCTTAAGTTGACTTCTCTGTAGACTATTCACGGTTGACTTTCTTATGCCATCAACTAGTAATATTATATTATTTTAAACTCACCGACAATTTAACCAAACCGATAGATGAACCTAACCGAATGCATACCATTTCCTTGATTTTAACCTAACCGGATGCAGTAACCATATATATATACTTATCTCTCTAACTCAACCCTAGTTGTTTTATGTGATCTCTCTCTCCAAAATTAATATATTCGTGAGAGAAACCATTTTCTTTCTTTTGCATCTTCTAAAAAACCGAGTTCGCCCTAGCCGCTTCTCTCCCTCACAACCACCCAGGAGTCATTTTCCAGCGACGTCGCTAGATCTGTGTTTCCGTCTTGTTGTAGTCACCGCTGTCTACTAGGTATGTTCATGTCGTGTTATGGGCTCGCCGGAGATTCGCCTCTCAGATCTTGTTCCTTCGCTTCTACTGTTTGTTTTGCTCCACACCGTGTCGGAGTCGTTGCCTCCTCTTCTTCTGTCAAGTTTTAGACCTTGCCGACGAAGACCCTTTGGCAATCGATAAAGACATCTTTCACGAACTCTGGTTAGTATACTACGGAACAACACTCAATCGATAAAGCTCTCTTTGTATTCTTTTTTATTTTTCTTAGATTTATTTCGTTGCTAAATCGATTTTGTTGGGAAAACCCTACTTTGCAGCAATGGTTGAGTACTGCCCGAGTATGAACAAGCGAAATTGTCTGATATGAGCAGAAAACAGAGAATGCTGAAGTCTCCGATAAGGTCATGATTTGTGAATTCTTATTCTTTGTTGATTAGTATCCTTAAGAAGATTGTGTGTAAATTTTGGGTTTTTTTGTTTTTGTTTTTGGCTTCTCAGTTGCATCAGTGTAATGAGCAATTGAAGGAGGAAAAAGGAAAAAGGTGAGAGTCTCTGCAAGAAATATCAACGACTCAGCACTTGCTTAAGTTAAAATCTGAGGTTTTTGATTATACTCAACATTAGATGCTTTTGTTTCTAAATATCCTCCATTTGGTGTTGAGTTTCTTATTATGTCTGTTACAGGAATGTATCCAGCTTACTTCACAGTGTGCTAAGCTACAGGAGATAACTATGGCTCTTGCCAAGGAGCTCCCAACGCTTAAACTGTGCTAAGAATCTTTGATATTTTTGCTCTTTTTTTTTTAATGTTTTCAGATTCTGATATAATCATCATTCAATCTTTGGGTTAACCTTTCTGAGACTATATTCTTGTTTTGCGTTCAGGGTTTCTGATCTTAGCTTGGAGGAAGATGATGTCCTGAAGCTAGCCATGTTGGGGAAACGCTAAGACAAAAGATACTATTGCCACACTAGTCAAGTCTTTAGTTATCAGAAATAGATAGACAATGATAATTTCAATCCAAAGTCTTGTGGGATGAGCTCACGTTTAAAGAGTGCTATTTGGAGTTGGGAAAAATCAAGATTCTTAATATGCCTGGATGAATAATATGTATCTTTAGAAAGTAGAAAAAAATGTAATATGATTATTGTTGTATTCTTCATTAAATACAAATTATGAGAAGGTGGAGATTGAAGCTCCTTTGTTGTTCAGTTTGCCATATCATTTATGTAAATTTAGATTATTAATGCTTCTTTCACTTTGGAGATGAACTCGTTCTGATTTTGCATTACGACCCCGGTTTCAGGTACTATGTTATATTGTGATGTTCTCTAATATTCGTGTACTGCTCTGTTTTGGTCGTTTGAAATATGTCGCTGCTAGAAGAACCAATCTGAGGGGTGATATAATGATTTTTGCTTTGTCTTTGCTCATGTTATGTGAATTGTGTTAGTTTGTGTGATGATGTTTCTTGAGCTAAAGTTTCATGGTTCTTGTTGAGAGAATACAAATATACAGGACCTTGACAATTTCACTGAAATGTGGTTGCGGCCAAAATGAAGAAAACTTGAACACTATACATAACAAAAATTTACATGTACAAACAATTAAAGACTTTAACAAAAAAAAAAGATAATAATATAAATTTAAATGCTTTCAAAAAATGAGTATGCATAAACAAACATTAACACATTATCGATGATTAACCACAAACATAGCTAGACTTTATTATCGAGTCTTTCACAGCAAAAGTCTTTATTATCTAATATTTGATTCTTTCATACCAATAATAATATATTATAATAAAATAGATAGTAAAAATACTAATCAAGATTGATATAGAAAAACTGAAAAAAAAAAAAATCCTAGAAATTTGTAATTTCAATAAGATTTAGTGTAACAACTAAACTAATAGCTAAGAATACACTTTACTATAGTGTTGAAGACTGAAATCATTCACATTTAGGTAATTTTTAGAGAGTTTATATATTACTTCATTTCATACTTATAATTGTAGAATTCTATATTCTTATAAGAAGTCTTTCAGATAAGTCTTCAGCATAATCATTACAAATATTAAATTGATTTGACTGATTTGCAGACGGTTCAGTTTCCCGTGCAATAGTCTACCAAAGAAGTCGTCGACATAATCATTACAAAGTTTAAATTGATTTAATTGATTTGACGTTAGTTGGTAAAGAAGTCTGCCAGAGAAGTCGGTTTCTTTATATTTTTCTGGTACTGTTTCAAATAAACCGGAATTGATTTTCTAAAACCGAGATTATTTTTCTTGTCATCAATACAGACTTCACACATAACTCCAACACGTTGACTTCCAAAATAAGTCAAAGTTAATGACCTAACTGCCTAAGAAAACCAAAAACTTGATTTCTCCATAAGTATTATGTATAATCATGTCAAAAACATACAGAGCCAAGTAAATAACATATATCAAAGAATACAACAAGAAAATCTTAAAAATTATTCACCAATTTGCAATAATTTGGTTTTCAATGAAGATACTTCCCTTGAAGTCTATTTTGTGTGGTCTATTTTTGCAATTACAATTTAATAAAGCAGACACTGGATGAAGTCTACTAGGATAGTTGACTTCTTTTGTTGTCTTCCTTTGTTAACTTTTTGGTCAGTTTTGCGATTAAAAACATAGAACAGAATAGACTTCTTAGGAAGTTTCAACAAGTTAACTTCGATTACAGTCAACTCTGGCTATTTTTGCAATTGACCAAACCATTGACTTGGTAGTAGACTTCTAGCTGATAAGTAGACTTCTTCATCTATCCGTCAACTAGAAAAAGTAAACTTCATTGTGGTTAGTTTTGCAATTGACCAAGTTTGACTTTCACCAAGTAGACTACGTACAAAGTCTCCAGGAATGTTGACTTCGTTTGCAGTCTACCGTGGTCATTTTTGGGGTTGACCAACATTTTAATTTTTTAACTAGTAGACTTCTTTTGCAGTCAACTAATTAATTTTATATCAATAATATTACGGTCAATGTTTTTATATTTTGGTCAAATATAGCCACTATAGATGTCTACTCTTTTATTATCGGAAGAAGACTTCATCCGGCAGTCATAACTAAAAAGTCAAGAATTTGGTCAATTGCAAAAATACACCTTAGTAGACTGCAAACAAAGTATCCGACATAAAGATTATAATGCACTCTGAACCATATTTTTTTGTTTTCAAATGAAATTAAGGAGACTGAAATTGCAGCCTACAGGCTCGAAACTCGATAAATTTTTGATTGCAAAATTGACCACAGAGTAGACTTTACATGATATTATGACGGTTAGACTAACAAATGAAGTCTACTTTCGCAAAAAAAATCAAGGAAATCATGCATTCTACCGGAAAATAACTTTATCGGTTGTTGTTTCGCAATGTCAAGCACCAAGGACGTCGTCTTTAGTCACCACAGAAGAAACCCAGCACCAATTTAATCACTATCCAAGAATCATGACATATAACAAGATAAATGCACTTGCAAATTTTCTTGGATTAAAATGGAGAGGAGATGGAAGAAAATGAAGTTCTCATAGCATTGGGTGTTATTTAAGCTCACAAATTTGGGTTGTTGAAGCATTAAGAGCTTCAAATTTGGTTGTTCATGGTGGTTGGAAAATTGATGGCGGTGGCACAAACGTAAATAAAAGAAGAAGATGAGGATATGGATGTAATAAACATTTTCGCAAGAAATTCAAATAAATCAGAAATAATGGCATTTATGTGAATACATGGAATGGCAGAGGATTTAATAGGGAGAAAGTGGCAAATGTTGAAGAGAGAAAAAGAGGGGTCCAATTTTGCAATTGACTCAAATGAGGGGTCCAATTTTGCAATCGTCCCTTAAAAGAAAAAACAAAAAAAGAATAGCCCCAACATTTGTATAAGAAAAAATCTCTTTTCATGTTTTTAAGTTGTAACTGTACAAGTTATTTGTTTGTTACATGTATGTGGAGATAAAAAGTATAGAAAACAGTTATAATAACCATGTAAAAATATATACTATCATAAACAAATGCATGTAACTAAAGGAACGAATAATGAAATCATAAAACACTAATAAATATGACAAAACAAATTCTATAGCACAAAATAAAGATAATGAGAAATCACACTAATAGCCTATTAGTAATAGGTGTCTTCTATTAACAAAAAAATGATTTTAAAAATAATTAATAATACAATAACAAACGCATAGCCCAAATTTTAATTGACAGGACTATATAATTTATCTATTAACTAGTTCACTATTAAAAATATACAAATAAGTAACCCTATTAGAGTTAATTTTGTATAGGAAAGAACATGTATATGGATCCATGTGAGGCCAAGATTAACTACAAAAAGATGTATTGACTTATTGAATAATACATAATGGATTGAAAAATTATATCAGGAAAAATGTTTTTACTAATTGTTAAAGCTCTCATTAAATCTTATATAACTCTACATACTCATACAAAAAAAAAAATAACAGAAAAGGAAAAATAAAATATATCCTACACATTTAAAAAAAATTATAATAAACAAAAATACAGATTTATATTAATAAAAATGGTTTCTCCAACTAACAAATGAAAAAGAGCTCACTCCTCATATTACACATAACAATGTAAATGTCTAATAGTTAGTATTTTATAATTATATTTAATAGTTTTTTATTACTTGGTTTTCATTATTTGGATGTATACTCAGATATTATTAAGCCGGAAATGTTGGAGGACGTCAATGGGGCTACATACCCATGGAACGTCTGATTGTTTTTATTTTATTTTATTTTAAACAATTAAAGGGTTAAAAATTTATCTCCTACTTCCTTTCAAGAAAGAAAAAAAAATAAAAAATTGTCCATAGGATAACTTTATATACATCCAGATTTATTGAAAACAAATTTAAATAACTAAAAGATTAAAAAATATTGCATATAAAAACTAACAAAAAAAACAAACCGTCCAACGACGGGCCTCTCACAGATTATAATAGATTCTTCAATTGGTGACAGCTTGTCCTGTAGGAAGGTTGTTAAAGGGTGGGGACCATGGTTCGAGGAACGCATGGCGCACTAATAACCTACTGGTGGATTGGGATATCCACAGTGATGAATTAGGATCGATGCCCTGCAGGGCCAGCTTCGGGCCTATGGGGGCAAGCTAGCGGTGGGCTAGTGGGGTCAACGGGACGGGTTGTCACATAAAAATCGATTTTTATGTGACAACCTGTCCCGCAGACCCCACTAGCCTCACTGCTACCCGCCCCAACGGACCCCAAGCTGGCTTTGCAGGGCATCAATCATAATCCATCACTGTGGATATCCCAATCCACTAGTAGATTATTGGTGCGCCAGGCGTTCCTCGAACCCTGGTCCCCACCCTTTAACAACCTTCCCACATGACAAGCTGTCAACAATTGACCTGCAGATCTATTATAACAACGCATAGATTATAATAGATTTCTCAATTGGTGACAGCTTGTCCTTTGGAAAGGTTGTTAAAGGGTGGGGACCAGGGTTCGAGGAACGCCTTGGGCACTAATAACCTACTGGTGGATTTGGATATCCACAGTGATGGGTTAGGATCGATGCCCTGCAGGGCCAGCTTGGGGTCCGTTGGAGTGGTTAGCAGTGAGGCTTGTGGGCTAGCAGTGAGACTAGTGGGGTCCACGGAACGGGTTGTTACAAAGATTCTGACTCTAAAACCAACAAATACACACTCCTAGTGTGATAATCCGTCTCGTTGACACCACTAGCCCACTGCTAGCTTGTCCCCATAGGCCCGAAGCTGGCCCTGCAGGCATCGATCCTAACCCCTCAATGTGGAAACAAACTATTCATCCAAATTCACCAGTAGGTTATTGGTGCGCCAGGCATTCCTCGAACCCTGGTCCCCACCCTTTAACAACCCCTTCACAAGACAAGCTGTCACCAATTGATCAGTGAGGGGTTAGGATCGATGCCCTACAGGGCCAGCTTGGGCCTATAAGGGCAAGCTAGCGGTGGGCTAGTGGGGTCAACGGGACGGGTTGTCACACCTAGCAAGCTCCTAATCCAAACCCAGCTACAAATCTCCACTCCACAGGCAAGATCTCTTAGGAAAAGGCTCTAAAACTCCAAACTCTCCCAAAAAAAGGTTATCTCTCTACTTTCTCTCTGAAACTCGGCCAAACTCCACAAACATCTCCTTAAATACCTAACCTTAGGGTTTCCCCAAAAACAAAACACAACAAAACGAGCATTTAACTTAACTTGGCTTGGAAAAACCAATCTTGCATCGACCATGTGCATCAATCGATGCACCTCCTAAACCGGGAATCCGGTTCGTGGATGTTACAGTTACTAAAATGACATTGCAAAATTATTTGATAATATTGTTGTGTAAATATTTAGAGGTGTTGATAACAAATTAAATATATGTTATTTATGTAGGTAATTCACATTCAAGTGTATTAATTTGTTGGTCAACCATGAACATGGTGGAGAAAACATGACCCAAATATTTTGACTAAATCCTGTTTTGAATGCATATAATTGGGTTTTAATCTTGATTTGAATTTCCCCCATATATGTTTTACTTGCATCCTTTCTTTTATATATGATTTATTCGAGTCTTATGAGGATTTACTTATGCTAAATGAATAGTTGATTTCCTCACTCTTCACCATAAGATTTTAAGTTCATATTGGCTTGCCTTTTCCCGTATTTAGCTCCCAAGAGGCTCACAGATTTCTATTTTATAAGTGTAATTGCCAATTAACGAATCGTCAGTTATTTTCCATGATTGTTGTTGTGGCTAGAGATGATCATAGGAGTCAAATGAAGTGTGTACGAATAAAATAAATGGTTTTAATTTAGTGAAATATGTCATTTTCTGGTTGAAATTTTTTGGAGGAACCCTTGTTTGTTATATAAGGTACTATTGTAAATTCTTTTTTGACATCTAAATTTTTTGTTATATCATATAATATTGTTGAATCTGACTAAATTGTTATTTTTTTATCATATGTAATCAAAATTTGTTTATGCATATAATTTTTTTTTGTCAATATGTATGTTTATATTGTTTTGTAGGCTTTCTCGGTGGTCAAGATGATTTTGATAAACATTTGTTACATAGTTGGTCTATTAATAGCCTTTTTGGGACCTGTTTTTTTTTTAAAAAAGTCTAATACATGTAAATATTGTTTTTAAGATGATTTCAGAACGAAAAATATCATAAAAAGGGAAAGTATTTTCTCTCTTTTGTCGATCTGAAAACTGATAGAAATTTAGAAATAATTCTTTAATTGTTTTAATTCAAAACATGATCATTCTAGCAATATATCACACATAGAGTTTTCGTCAATACATATGCTTATCGCTTATACCTCATAATATATCTTATTCAAAGAAATATAAATGCCCGTCAGAGCATCCATATTAGTCTAGATACTCTAATGGTATCTCACAAATATATAATATCAGTAGTTCTAATATATTATAATTAAGTTAAAGAGTTAAATTTTAAATCAAACAAATTTGAACCAATCGTAAGTTTACAAATATCATCAAAGTATCTCAAGTTTTACTCACTTCGGACTCTCCTAAACCTCACTTGGGGTTGGCCGGCTTCTTCTTAATGCAACCTAATTATTAAAGAAACATATTAGTTTATTTACACTTAACACAACATCAATTAGGTATTACGACTTTGTTATAAGATTTACGTACAGCAACATATGCCTACAACAACAGCCACGATGACCATAACAACGAGGCATAACACCATAATCACCATCAATTCCATTTTCCGTTACTTGTTCTTGCTCTCACTAACAATTATTTTATGTATTTTGTGTGGGTTATGATGATCTTATTATAATCCAAATGTTGGAAGTACTCATAGCAACATATAAAAGTGGTATTTTATAATCAAATTTGATCTTAACAAGCGATCAAATGCCCAATTTTGATATTAATCAGATCATGACATGTGTGATATCTAATATTAAATAGATTGTGATATATGTATGTCATAAATTAACTAATTTAGTCATAACATATGTTTAAGTATATCTAATATTAAATAGATTGTAACATTTGTCAAAGAGTTTCCTCAAAACTTATAATGATTTAAAAAAACAAACTTATATATACTAAGAGAATTTAATATATATATATATATATATATATATATATATATATATATCCTCTAATGAATTTGGATAAAACAATAGAATGAATAAAGTAAATGGTAATAGAATGAGTTTTGATATAATAAAATATGAAAAAACAGAAAAATGTAATATTCTTATGAAATTGGATAAGATAAAGAAGAATACAAATAATGAGTAAATTGTATTAATGTTTAAAAATAAAGACATGAAAATATTGTGTAAGAAATTCAGTTTGGAATTTTTTAACCTTGAGGAATATAAAGTAATGATCAATTAAGTTGCCAAATGAAATTATGCAATTAAAGAAATATTATTTGTAATTGTTTATACATTGTCATTATGTGATTCCTGTGTAACATAAACAATATTAGTTTTAATTAAAAAATTGTATTAAAATTTTATTTGGAAAATAATTTTTGATGATTAATTAATCCTATATTTTCAGTATGGCATAAAGGTTATTAGTAGATAATTTTGATTTTTTTATAAATTTAATGATATTACATTTATTTATACATATTGCATAGTTCAAATTTAAAAAACAAAAAGAATTCATTAGTGTACTTCAAGGTGGGTTATATAGTGGGAATTATTTTTATTTAAATATTTAATAATACAAAGTAAAATATTGTTGAGATAAATTGTTTTACATGCTCTGATCCGTTGTTAAATTGCATATAAAGTAAAACCTCTATAAATTAATAATGTTGGGACATTGAAAATTTATTAATCTATAGAAGTTTTAATTTATGGATAAATTAATAATTATTAATTTATAGAAAAAATTCTTTATTTGGTAATTTTTTTAAAAAATAACATTCAAAAATATGATTTAATTGTTCTAAATAATATTTTTATAGTATCAATTACAAGGAAAATAGCAATTATCATGTTTTGAAGACAAAACTAAAAGTTTTTGATATAGTAAAAATATTATAAATGAGTTCAAACAAAAATTAAGGTATATATATATATATATTTGATAATTTTCCATAATTCTTAATTTATATTACTGATGTTACCATATATTTACAAATGATTTTCAAAAAAAAAAGAATTATCTTATTATATTATCGATTATAACAACGCATAGATTATAATTGGTGACAAAGACCACCAGTAGGTTATTGTGACAACCCGTCCCGTTGATCTGCATAGATTATAATTTCAACCCATGATCATGCATTCACCTTTGCCAAAGACCACCAGTAGGTTATTGTGACAACCCGTCCCGTTGATCTGCAGATCAATTGGTGACAGCTTGTCCTATGGGAAGGTTGTTAAAGGGTGGAGACTATGGTTCGAGGAATGCATGGAGCACCAATAGCCTACTGGTGGATTGGAATATCCACAGTGATGGATTAGGATCGATGCCCTGCAGGGCCAGCTTCGGGCCTATGGGGGCAAGCTAGTGGTGGGCTAGTGGGGTCAACGGGACGGGTTGTCACATAAAAATCGATTTTTATGTGACAACCCGTCCCGCAGACCCTACTAGCCTCACTGCTAACTGCCCCAACGGACCCCAAGCTGGCTTTTCAGGGCATCAATCCAAACCAATCACTGTGGATATCCCAATCCACCAGTAGTTTATTGGTGCACCAGACGTTTCTCGAACCATGGTCCCCACCCTTTAACAAACTTCGCACAAGACAAGCTGTCACCAATTTATATAATATTACGAAGTTCACTTGGAAATAGGGAAAAATACCAAAAAAAACCTCAAGTTATTTTTATTTGGATGTTTAATACCTAATGGTTTTCGGTTGGAATAAAAATACCTGATATATTAAATTAGTGTCAAATAAAACCTTCTCTTTTAAAGATTGGTTGAATCGAATATACGACTTAACAGACGTTAACTTGGGTAACGGAATCGCTAAACCGGGATAAGTTTTAATCACACGTTTTTAAACAGATATATAAAATAGGGTTACATGAATAAACGTGTATGTCGAAGTAGTCTAGTGGTGAAATGTTTGTTTAATGATCATCCGAACGTGGGTTCGACCTGCATCCTAGAGGCTTTTCGATTTTTTTTTTTTTTTTTTCTGAAACTCGACATTTTTTTTGTTCTAAGATTTTTTTTTTTTGAAACATCGCCAGAGCGGAGTTGCTCTGAAAACGGCGATGAGATTCATAGGTTGATACGGCAGCTGCCAAATCGATGGATCGGAAACATTCTTCCTAGATTGATGATAACGATGGATGCTGCTATGGTCTTAAGCTTCATATAGAGGCTTTTCTGGCGAATTCAAATAATTCAGCAGCAGATCTGGATAGGGAACGTTAATTGGTGGCTGCGACTTCGACGGATCGTTAATTGATGGCTGCGACTTCGACGGAGCAGCAGACTTGGTAACCGGTGGTTGTGAACTCAACGGAGCGGCTGACTTATTGTTTGTTCCCGGCAGTTGAGGCGACGACATCGGCGTTGGAAAAAAAAAATGTTGTTGGTAGGGTTCGAAACCGGCACTCTGATGTTGTAAAATAAAAATCCTATACCAGTAGACTACTTCAACATATTCGTTAACTTTAGTAAACATATTGTATATATCTATTTACGAAAATGTGTGATTAAAACTTAATCCGGTTTAGCGATTCCGTTACCTAAGTTAACGTCTGTTAAGTCGTATATTCGTTTCAACCAATCTTTAAAAGACAAGGTTTTATTTGACACTAATTTAATATATCAGGTATTTTTATTCCAACCGAAAACTATTGGGTATTAAACGTCCAAATAAAAATAACTTGAGGTTTTTTTTGGCATTTTTCCCCTTGGAAATAGGACTGCAGATTATGCGCGTTAGATCTATAGGGCAAACCCACATTGTTCTATTTGATACACTTTAACTATCTTTTTGGTGAGTGACCTAGTTATGCAGAATTGTTAATAGATCGTAGCAAATTAGGGTTTTTGTTTTACATTCTAAAAAGCCAATCGAGATTTTGATATCTGGTAAAAGTGTGCACGTAAGATAGTTATATATCAGTAATGCAAACCACCATGTGAGGAATCTATTATAATCTATGATATACACATAAATATATATATTCATAGTATATTTTTACTAGTATATATTGTCAATTTTTACCAAACGTAATAGGGTGTGTTATAAATATCATTCCACGTATAAACAAAAACGATGGATACAATGATCAATCAGTTTTTTGCTGACGAATTTCCTCTGTTTCTTCGTGAAGTCTCATCGTCAAAAATTTTTGGTTTTTAAATACTTTGTTGTTTTGTTTTAAAAATATCTGAGATTGTAAAGCTTTATAAATCATAAGAGTGTTGCATCACGCAATGAAAAGCCGTGTCGAAGAAAAGCTTTGCTCGAAAAGACAAAGAAATTATAAGATCAAAATTTCTGGTACAGTAGCTGCTTGTGCTAAAACAATCCAACACTAACATTCTAAAACTATCAATATTAAAATAAGGTCCTAAATTATATTGAACTATACAAAAGTTTAAACCGGATATTATCTGTAAACCAATATGGTCAAACTTTAATAATAACCGTTATCACAAACTATTATACGCCCACAAACAAAATTCTTGTTCATTTGAATTTACAGATAATACGAGAACGTAGCCTAAGGAATCCTCTCTATACGTGTGCATGGTAAACTTCTTGCTAGCAAGTGGACCATATTGTAAACTTCTAACTAGTAGTAATTTATATATAATTTTTATTTTAGTTTAAGTCCAATCCTATATTTTAATATAGCAGTAGCCAATAGGTACCATTTTATATTAAAAATAACAATAGTTTTTTATAATAAAAATATGAAATTACGAAATACTAAAATAGTATAACATTTATAATAAGACTAGATTAGGACCCGCACATATGCGGGTTTTAAAACTATTTAATAAAATTAAAAAAATTAGAAATATATAAATAATTTTTGTAAGTGAAATAATATTTCTGAAAATAAAAAGTAAATAGTTTTAGTTAAAGAGAAGTTTTTACTTTAATATATTAATTTATATCTTAATATTTTAAAATTATTATTACATTTATTACAATAACCTAAAACTAAATATCGACTACCAAAATGTTTTTCAAACATTAACCATTACGAATATTATTATTGTCAAATTTCCAAACATTCAAAAACTTATTCAAAAAATATTTTACATGCAATCAACCCGTCAAAGCGTCATTTTATTAGCATCCACTTACAATTTTACTCTATGTTTTATCACTAATAATGTGTTCTTACATTCTAAAATATTTTATTGTTAAAATATGCTCTTCATAACCACTTATTAAATGTATCTGTGAAAAAATTAAACAAATTTTTGTTTTTTTACTTTCACTTTGATGTAGTTTCTTGTCACCACTAAAATTTGTAGTGGCAGCTCGTTTAACAACTAAAACTGTTTACTCAAAAAAAAATTTGGATGAAAAACTGAGAAAAAAATATCTACATGATTGCAATGAGTTTATGACCAACCCAATAAAATTTGAGAAATAAAAAGACAGTTAGAAAAATAAAAAATTATAACCACGATGATATAGGTGTAACATCCGCGAACCAAAATTGGGTTTTTGGGGATGGGTGTCGATCGACACCAAGGGGGGTGTCGGTTGACACCACTAATTCTTGTTCGACCAATTCGACCAGTTCGATTTAATTATCGATTTGGACCGGTTTGGTTTAGGAAAAACCATTAAACCGATATATTTAAGGGTGTGGTCGACCAGAAGGGTTTTGGGAAGTTTTCTTTTGGTCGCCGTTAATCGTTTTGAGAAAAGAAAGAGAGAAAAAGTGTTATTGAGCCTTTGAGAGAGATTTGGTGGGATTCCTTGCTGTTCTTGGAAGATATGAGGCTGGGAAAGTGCTAGAAGCTTGCTAGGAGTGAGGGAATTCGTTCTTATTGGTCAGAATTTTCCTGCAAAGAGGTGAGTGCATGACTATGGATTATCTAAGCTAAGATCTCTATATTTTATGTGATTTGGTTCTTATGTGGTTGTTTCCTTGAGTTCTCTATGGTATTTTGTCGCTGCTTTGGCTGGGTTTGGCTTCTGGAAATGCATGGAGCGGATTGGAGAAGATTGGAGGCGAGATTCAGAGTTTTTGATCAAAGGAAATCGCTGCTCGGCATTGGTGTCGGTCGACACCAGTTGAGGTGTCGGTCGACACCAACGCGAGGACGGCTCGAGACCTTGGCGAGTGTCGATCGATGCCATGTGGAGGTGTCGATCGACACAAACTAGGGTTTTCGAGAGTGTCGGGCAGGGTGTCGGTCGACACCAGTATGGTGTCGGTCGACACCTGTATGGTGTCGGTCGACACCAGATTGCCAGTGTCGATCGACACCATCTGGTGTCGGTCGACACCCTTCTTTCAGCTACGGCGGATTGTTGTATGCTTTGTATATTACCTAGTTTGTTTTATTGATTGTTGTTTGTGGCATGTAGAGATCCTATTGCTTGTGTGTATAGCCCAGTAGATGGGAGGATTGCCTCACTGAGTGTTTATCAAATACTCATGCATCTCAATTTGTGTTTGTGGTGCAGGTAAAGGCAAAGTGTGATCGTGGAATCAAGGCAATGAAGAGGAGGATGTTCTAGGGACTCGATTGGATGTTGTCTGGCATTGCTAGGTTGCTAGAGTTGGGTCATTAGAAACATTGCTAGGTTGCTGGTTCCTTGTTTCTTGTTGTTTGGATTGATTATTGTTGATGATTATGGTTATTGGTTTTTATTGGAGTATTATTGGATATTATGTTGGTGTTGTTATTTCCGCTGATGTTTGTGATTGTGGTTAGGTGGCTAGTGGGTATGGGACCACTAGTTGTAGTTTATGTTTATATATATATATATATATATTATTTATTATTTATTAAAAAAAAAAAGGTCGGTCGTTTCATTTTGGTATCAGAGCCCTTACGGTTCTAGGTTTGGGTTCACTAGGTTTCTGTTGTGATGTTTGGGATTGCATGTCTTGATTGATTATGTGAGTTAGTCAATTGTGTGTGGCATGGAGTCCTAGAACATCCTCTTCGAGCCTTCAATGAGATTCCACGGTGAGTTATTGTTATGTTTCTTTGTGTGGTATTGATTTGTTTTCTGCTTGTTAGCCTCTGTTCTTGGAAGATCAGTGGTTAAGGTGTTTGAGTAGTTGGTCGTGGACGGGGACGTGGTCGTGGTCATTGTCGGGCGGGTCCCGAGGCCAGCGAGTGTGTGGTCCAGAGTTCCACGAGGAGGTACGTCAGAGGGTCGCAAGCGTATCAGGAGGGACCAGAGGGGATTAGCCGGTGAGCGTGCCGGGGGTGCTGGGAACCCAGGTGTGGGGTTGCAGCAGGTGGAGCCCAGGGTCGAGATGATCGCTTGGCGGATCTGTTGGCGTGCTGTTGGAGCGGTTACCGAGAGGGGTACCAGTGTAGGCTCCAGTTGTGCCGCATGTGGCGGGGTGCAGCCGAGGGCTGCAGATGTTGAGGACTTTCCACCTTATGTTAAGAGGATGGAGCGGTTGTAGATGACCGGTATGAGATTATTCTCAAGAGGTATCAGACCTAGAGAGGCGGATAGGTGGACATATGCAGTTGGAGCAGAAATTTCTCTGTTTGGGGGTTAATCCAGTTGGATATTAGAAGTTTAGTGGGCAGGTGTAACATTGCAATGTTATAATCGGACCATAGGAGGTACTTTGTGTCGAGAGATGTTTATAATCGTTAAGGATTGTTGCTCCTAAGGGGATGGTGATTCTCCTGAATACCGATAGCTCGAGGGGCTGAGGGCTCCGAGAGTGGCAGAGGGGATGATATTCCCCTGAGGGGATGAGTAGTTCCCCTGATACTGAGATCTTGAGGATTGTGGTACAAGAGTGAAACAGTATAACTCGAAGACGCTGGTCTGAGAGTGAGATCGGTATGGCTCAAAGGTTGCGACCTAAGAGAGGAAGAGTTGGGAGCAAGCAATGTATAGAACGTGAGTATGAACATAACGACGGAATGTAGACCTCGAGAGTGATGATGGTTTAATCTTGGATTTTAGGATTATGTTGGCCGGTGGGCTAGGGTTTTATGATTGGAGTGGTCAAGAATGTGTGGCTGATGTGCCAGGATTGAGTGGCCGGTGGTGCTGGAGTCCCGGGAAGGAGAGCTGCAGCAGATATGAGCCGGTAAGGGCATGGTTGCCAGGTACATAAGATTCACGAGAAGCCTTCATGGCAGGATAAACTAATCGTTGCGACGATGGTGGATGAAGTTCATTGGAGATGGACAAGGTTACTAGATTTAAGGTTTTGGTAAGCTTGCTGGGGGGAAACAAGTCAAGTAGGTTAAGTTGGCGGTCTGCAAAGCATTTGAAACAGTGAATCGGAATATGCAAACGTATGGTACTTGTTTATTTTATTACGCTCGTATTGATGATTTGCTGTGGAGAATAGCTAAGCGGAAAGCTAATTTTGGATTAATCTATCTTGTGGAAGTTTTCCCTAAGAGACAAGTTACTAGAGGTTTTTGGACGAACAAGAGGGTTAACATTCAGGTGGCTTCGAGTTGATGTCGGCATACTTGAGTGTTTGTTTGGCAGAGCTGAAGAAGCAGCTAGAGGATTTGTTGAGTAAGAGATTCATCCGTCCTAGTGTATCATTTTGGGGAGTTTCCGGTTGTGCATTGATTATCGGAGTTTGAACCGGGTCACTGTGAAGAACAAGTACCCTCTTCCTAGGATCGATGAATTGTTGGATCAGTGGAGGGGTGCTACTTGGTTCTCTAAGGTAGATCTGGCGTCGGGTTATCATCAGTTACCGATAGATGAGGCAGATGTGAGAAAGACGGCTTTCAGGATGAGGTATGGGCATTATGAGTTCGTGGAGATGCCTTTTTGGGTTGACTGACGTACCAACAGCGTTTATGAGATTGATGAACAGTGTGTTTCAGGAGTTTCTGGATGTGTCTGTCATCATTTTCGTCGACGATATCCTGGTATATTCTAAGAGTCCTAAGGAGTATGCAGTGAATTTGAGGGCAGTTCTGGAGAAGCTGCGGGAGCAGAAGTTGTTTACTAAGTTGAGCAAGTGTAGTTTTTGGCAGCGTGAGATGGGTTCTCTGGGTCACATTGTTTCTGCAGAGTGAGTTTCTGTAGATCTGGAGAAGATTCAGGCTATCAGGGATTGGCCTAGACTACAAAATGTCACTGAGATCAGGAGTTTCCTTGGTTTTACAGGTTACTACAGGACCAGGAGATGAAGTCTCTGGTAGGAGAGATCAGTACGTTGAGCTTGTGTTCGATTTCTCGAGAACCATTGGGTTAGGAGGCGGCTTATGGAGCGGATCTTCTGAGCAGGGTGTGGTTGGCTCAGGAGAAGGATTTGGGGCTGGTGAATGTCTCTAAGGATATTGATTCAGAGTATCAGGTCTCAGCTAATGGTACTATCTTGGTGCGCGGTCGGATTTGTGTGCCCAAGGATGAGGATTTGAGATAGGAGATCTTGAGGGAGGCTCATGCGAGCATGTTTTCTATTCATCCAGGAGCGACTAAGATGTACCGTGATCTCAAGAGGTACTATCATTAGGTCGGGACGAAGAAGGTTGTAGCTAGTTGGGTCGCGAGGTGCAACGTGTGTCAGCTGGTGAAGGCTAAGCATCAGGTTCCAAGCGGATTACTAAAGAGTCTATCCATTCCAGAGTGGAAATGGGATATGATCACGATGGATTTTGTAGTAGGATTGCCAGTGTCACGGACCTTTGATGCTATCTGGGTCATTGTGGACCGGTTGACTAAGTCAGCACATTTTCTGGCCATTAAGAAGACCGATGGAGCAGCGGTCTTGGCTAAGAAGTATGTGAGGGAGATAGTCAGATTGCATGGGGTGCCGGCGAGCATTCTATCTGATAGGGATTCTAAGTTCACTTCGGTGTTCTAGAAGGAATTTCAGGCAGAGATGGGCACTAACGTGCATATGAGTACAACTTATCATCCCCAGACAGATGGACAGTCTGAGAGGACGATCCAGACGCTGGAGGATTTGCTGAGGATGTGTGTGTTGGATTGGGGTGGCCATTGGGCAGATCACCTGAACCTGGTAGAGTTTGCTTACAACAACAGTTATCAGGCGAGTATTAAGATGGCTCCTTATGAGGCTTTGTATGGGAGACCATGTCGTACGTACACCGTTATGCTGGACTCAGGTGGGGGAGAGGAGCATGTTTGGTGCTAGTTTTGTTCAGGAGACCTCAGAGAAGATTCGGGTTCTCAAGCTGAACATGAAGGAGGCTCAGGATAGGCAGAGGAGTTATGCTGATAAGAGGAGGAGAGATCTTGAGTTTCAGGTAGGAGACAGAGTGTACCTCAAGATGGCCATGTTGCGGGGTCCGAACAGGTCATTGTCAGAGACTAAGTTGAGTCCGAGGTATATGGGTCCATTCAGAGTGATTGAGCGGGTTGGACCAGTGGCATATAGATTGGAGTTACCTGAGGTTATGCGTGCATTCCATAAGGTTTTCCATGTGTCTATGTTGCGGAAGTGTCTCCGTGAGGGAGAGGAGGTGTTGGCTAAGATTCCTGAGGATCTTCAGCCTAACATGACTTTGGAGGCGAGACCAGTGAGGGTTCTCGAGAGGAGGATCAAGGAACTTCGGAAGAAGAAGATTCCTTTGATGAGAGTCCTGTGGGACTGTGATGGTGTTGAGGAGCAGACTTGGGAGCCTGAGGCAAAGATGAAGGCAAGGTTCAAGAAGTGGTATGAGAAGCAAGCCGCGACTTGAGCTTGTTTAGCCTGGTCCCATCTGTAATCCGTGGCTGGAGCGGGAATGGAGTATTCCAGCCCATCTCTCTTGTTACTCGGTCGCTTGGGGTGGTTGGTTGTGCGACTCAGTAACAAGATGAGGTGGTGTTTGGGGTACAAAGTTTTCGTGAGGCGGGGTTTTGGAAGAAAGTTTTCTAAAATAGAAGTTTCCAAAAGTAGAAAGTTTACAAAAGAGGAAAGTGCTAAACATGGAAAGTTTTACGGGAGTTAGAATTTGTCCATGTTAGCGGTGGAGAGCCTTGGAGGGGCTTGTGTGTGGTCTTTTTGACGGGCTTTTTAGCCAGAGTGTCTTTGTGACGGTCCTCTTTAGGACATTTGTTTGGCCTTTGTGGCGGGCTGTTTAGCCAGAGTGTCTTTGTGACGGTCCTTCGGGACAGACGGTCTTTCGGGACTGATGATCCTTTGGGACAGAAGGTCTTTCGGGACTGATGGTCCTTCAGGACAGACGGTCTTTTGGACTGATGGTCCTTCGGGACAGACGGTCTTTCAGGACTGATGGTCCTTCAGGACAGACGGTCTTTCAGGACTGATGGTCCTTCAGGACAGACGGTCTTTCAGGACTGATGGTCCTTCAGGACAGACGGTCTTTCAGGACTGATGGTCCTTCGGGACAGATGGCCTTTGTGGCGGGCTGTTTAGCCAGAGTGTCTTTGTGACGGTCCTCTTTAGGACATTTTGTTGGCCTTTGTGGCGGCCCTTGTGGCGGCCCTTGTGGTTTATATATGATCCTTGTGTGGTCATGAGGTATTCCAGTGAGGGGATATGTGGTTGGTAGGACATCGAGTTGTTTTACGCGAGCCACGGCAAGGAAACCTGGATAGGGATAGGACTCAGACGTGTTCAGAATTGTTTGCTCGCGGCTCTTGGGGAACTTTGTGACTCGGGAGTATGGTTGGTATATCGACTTCGGACGACGGTCCGGAGGCGCGCTGTAGGGTGACGACCCGAGAGACGAGTTTGGATTTTTCCTTATATATTATGGCATGCGGGTTTCGGCCTGATGAGGAGCCAACATTTGGCATGCAGACTTAGGTCTGATTAGGAGCCAATAAGAACTCAAAGTCTAGGCCTATGAGTAAAGGAAAGTCCAAAAGTCGAGAGCAAATGACGCCTGACGCCTGGAGCGTGAGTCTATCGCCTAGAGGTGACCTTCTGTAGATCAGTCGGAGGAGTGCGGGCCGTGGAGACGGTTGCACGGGAGTCCTTGGCTGATGGTCATTTGAGATTCCAGGATGAATCTAGATTGGTGGGAGAGAATTGTAACATCCGCGAACCAAAATTGGGTTTTTGGGGATGGGTGTCGATCGACACCAAGGGGGGTGTCGGTCGACACCACTAATTTCTGGTTCGACCAGTTCGATTTAATTATCGATTTGGACCGGTTTGGTTTAGGAAAAACCATTAAACCGATATATTTAAGGGTGTGGTCGACCAGAAGGGTTTTGGGAAGTTTTCTTTTGGTCGCCGTTTATCTTTTTGAGAAAAAAAAGAGAGAAAAAGTGTTCTTGAGCCTTTGAGAGAGATTTGGTGAGATTCCTTGCTGTTCTTGGAAGATCTGAGGCTGGGAAAGTGCTAGAAGCTTGCTAGGAGTGAGGGAATTCGTTCTTATTGGTCAGAATCTTCCTGCAAAGAGGTGAGTGCATGACCATGGCTTATCTAAGCTAAGATCTCTAGATTTTTATGTGATTTGGTGCTTATGTGGTTGTTTCCTTGAGTTCTCTATGGTATTTCGTCGCTGCTTTGGCTGGGTTTGGCTTCTGGGAATGCATGGAGCGGATTGGAGAAGATTGGAGGCGAGATTCGGAGTTTTTGATCGAAGGAAATCGCTGCTCGGCATTGGTGTCCGTCGACACCAGTTGGGGTGTCGGTCGATACCAACGCGAGGACGGCTCGAGACCTTGGCGAG
>NC_025693.1:2035113-2068137 GCF_000633955.1 Camelina sativa
TGCCTGGTTTGTTTTATTGATTGTTGTTTGTGGCATGTAGAGATCTTATTGCTTGTGTGTATAGCCCAGTAGATGGGAGGATTGCCTCACTGAGTGTTTATCAAATACTCATGCATCTCAATTTGTGTTTGTGGTGCAGGTAAAGGCAAAGTGTGAACGTGGAATCAAGGCAATGAAGAGGAGGATGTTCTAGGGACTCGATTGGATGTTGTCTAGCATTGTTAGGTTGCTAGAGTTGAGCCATTAGAAACATTGCTAGGTTGTTGGTTCCATGTTTCTTGTTGTTTGGTATTTGGATATTGCTTATGCTATGTTATTGGATTATTATTGGATATTGGTTTTGTTATTCCGCTGTTGATTGTGAATGTAATTAGGTGGCTAGTGGGTATGGGACCACTAGTTGTAGTTTATTTATATATATATCATTTATTATTTATTAAAAAAAAGGTCGGTTGTTTCAATAGGAGTCTTAGATAATTTATAAATATAAAATATAAACTAAAATAAAAATTCTAAAATTAAAAGTAACAAATAAATAAAGATCTTAACTATCTTTAACTGAAAAATAAAATAAAAAAAAAACTCAAAAGAATATAGAAAATATTATTTTAAAATATCATGAATTTCTAATAAGAAAATCAAATTTAACTAAATAACATAACTAAAATCTAAACTACTACAATATAATTAAATTAAAATATTAAAAAGAAGGAATAAAAAATATTGATAGTACGTAGATTCGTTATCCAAAATTGTATAAGACAAATAGAATAAAAGTCTTTACCATCGTCTAAGTTGCGAAGTTGATATGTGGGAACCCTGTATTTTGGTAAACTATGTTAGACAATGAACATCAATGAAAATTTTAAAATAATATGATGTCTATTATTCATATATGTGAAAATAGTGAGATAGGTGGAAGTAGTAGAAGATCTATGTGTAGCAATGTAAATATTTTACTTACACATTGATTTAGTTTGTCTACCCATATATGAAGCGTAGTTAAATCCAGTCTTATATGAGGTTCATCTGCAAGTGTCTTTTCGATCATAACAATCTGATTAGCACTCATGGTATCTGCAAGTGTCTTTTGTTAGCAAGGTATTCTGTTCTCGCATAGTTTGTATTTGTTCTTTTTATTCATGATTTTCTAGCGTATTTAAGGTTTTGATTTGATATAGCATACCACTTAATATACATCTTTAGAACATAATTATCGATGGGTTCATAGGTGGGTTCTTAGTGTATTTGGGCAAAAAAATAAATCAGAACAAAATAAAAAATCTAAGATCTCCTCTTATATAGTATACTCGAACGTGGGTTAAGAGGCTCTACGTGTGAGCTGTATGTTGGGCGAGCAGAAAATACAAAATGAAAAAAAAAATGGGGGTGGATGATTTTATTATTTTTCCTCTCTCTCTCTCTCTCTCTCTCTCTCTCTCTCTCTCTCTCTTTCTCTCGCGATTGTATCGGTGAAACGAGAAAACAAATTGGAATCAGAAGATTGGAAGAGATTGAAGCAATTGGAATCACATGGTACGGTTCTTAGATTTAGTACAATTGTTTTATGATTAGGGTTCTTAGATTTTTGGATCGTAAATTAGGGTTATTTGATGTTAGTTGGAAAATTAGGGATTTTGGTGTCCATGTTATCTCTGTATATGTTTGGTTAGCAGTGTAAGAGCAAGATTATTTGTAGGTTGAGACTTTACAAAACAAGTGTAAAGACTTGAGACTATATACAAAACAAGTAGGTGATTGTTGTAAAGACTTTGTTGTCTTGGTTTTGTTGTCTTGGATTTTGGTGTCCATACCTAGTATATAATAATATTAAAACAAAAGGAATATGTTAAAGAAGTGTATAGAATCTACTAGATAAGCTCAGAATTATTATTATCTACGGTTAAGACCAAAATTATTAAAAGTAAAACCTAGTTAAAAAAGTAGGATTTGGTTTTTCCTATTTTGTTTGGGACTTGGAAGAAAAAGGAAGAAACACATGTTTTCCAATTGTGAAAAGGAAAACACAATTAACCGACTCTGAAACTTTATAAATAGAACTTCTTCGACTCCTCTAATTTATTCTATTCATCATTCAACAATCTCTCTCATTCCAATAGCTTTTGCATAATTTATAAACCGATTCATCACCCAAAACGATCGAAACAATATGTCTTCGAAAAAGATTGAGTTGGTGAGCTCTGATGGCGAGTCTTTCGTAATTGAAGAAGTGGTGGCGAGAAAACTGCAGATCGTAAGGCACATGATCGAAGACGAGTGTGCAGACAAAGCAATCCCACTTTCAAACGTCACCGGAAAGATCCTCTCCATGGTGATCGAGTATTGCAAAACACACGTCAATGTTGTAGATGATGAAGAAGAGATCAACAAGGAAGCCAAGGAGAAGAAGGAAGCTGATTCAACGTCTGAAGAAGAAGCCGTGAAGCTCAAGGAATGGGAAGCAGAGTTTCTCAAGGATAAAGATCTGGCGACATTCTTTCAACTCATTCTCGCTGCTAACTATCTAAACGTCAAAGGCCTTCTTGATCTCACTTGCCAGAACGTTGCAGATCACATCAAAGACATGACGCCAGAGGAGGTTCGTGTGATCTTTAATATCGAGAACGATTTCACACCCGAAGAAGAAGAAAAAGTTCGCAAGGAGAACTCTTGGGCTTTTGAGGAACCAGCTGCTCCAAAACCCTAACTTTTTTTTTATTACTCTCTCTTTTTTGTTTTAGTAACTTTTCCATATCTGATTTGGTGAATGAATGAATAATAATAATTTCCGTTTTTTATCAATTGATTTCAGTTTTGTTGTTTTTTCTTTCTTTGCTGAGATATTATAACCACTGTATGAAAATATGCTTTACTAATCCCTAATTATAATCGTCCACCAAAATCCGAAGCCATGTCTAGGGTTTAGAATCGATTTAGAATCTCCGCCGGCAGTAAAAGTAGAATAAAACATCGCTGCCGTTCTCTATCGGAAGCCATGTCTAGGGTTTCTCCATATCTTTGAAATCCCTTATCAATTTATTAAAATAATAAGGTAAAATTACTTTTTCTTTTTAGCCACGTTATACGTATGAATATTATTGCTATCTGGAAATAGAATCATTTTTTTTCGTTCCCAAATCTAGAAATCCTATATTTCATTATGAGGGAACAAAAAAACCTAGGAACAGAAAAACCTAGACAATCATCCAGGTACTTAATTCACCTCCCATCTATGTGCCAGTCTCTCTAATTTTTTTCAATAATGGCTGATTAAGATTAGTTCTCAATAATGGGCTGATTTGCAATTTTGATATCGTAGAACATTCCTGTGTACGGAAAAAATATTCTTGTATTAAAAAAAAAAAGAGTTGTGTTAAAGGGTTTTTTTTTGAGAAATTTATCAATAGTTCAATAATGCCATGAACAGTGTGCATTTTTTGATAAATGCCACTTTCGAGTATACATTTTCGTGGGTGCCATAGAGACAAATTAAAATGATTATACTATCCTGTAAAATTTAAACAACAATATTAGATTTTTTTTCTAAAATAAAACTTATCCAATCTTTCTCTCCCAAAAAAACATTTTTCACGATCTTTCTCTTTTCACGACCTTTCTCTTTCTTCAACCTCTTGTCTCTTTCTGCAACTCCTCCTTCTTTCATATTCCAACATTTTTTTTGGTGAATCTCTTCATCTAACATCATCTAATGGAGAGACAACCTATTCTACATAGTTTTTCCGTAACCTATTCCAACAAATTCCTGCATCTGATCCAGTTTCACTGGTCGTGTATGAGAAATCCCTTTATCTATAGCAGAAGATGGTCTCGTCGTTGTTGGAGATGGTTCTGTCAAAGCTGGGTATGAGATTCATATGTTATAATTGAAGTCAAATTAGGTTTAAACTGATGGACCAGATCTAGAGTATATTAATTTGTCCTTCACTTAGCTTGTCCATTACCCCTTTATCAACAATAGACCAACTCTCATTTGTTGTTCATTTCTCATATATCCCAGCCAGTCGGTGGACATAATGGACTCAAAGGTTGAACGCTCAGAGCACAACACTGAAGACATGGTACTAATTGATGGACCAGATCTAGATGATATAAATATTGTCCATCCTCTAACTTGTTCACTAACTATGTTGTCCATCTTGTAGATCTTCTAATCTTTGGTGCACATAAGTGATGGACTCGAGGAGTACACAAGTGTTGCATTTCAAAATTTGTTTGATATTTCCATTTACTGGTCTAATTTGCTTACGTTTCTCTTTGTTTTTTTGTTTTGATAGACAATTTTCAAAGTTCTAGTCTTTTCATGTTTGGTCTATCTCGGTTGGAATCTGCATTAGTAGTGGACATGTATCATAAACTGGCTGTGGACAAAAATACATGTATATTATTGTCTATTATAATATTAGACTAATTTTTCATAAACAAATTTGTCCACAATAAAAAGCAAACAATGTGGACTTAAAAATGTTGTCTATCCAAAAATATTAATTAATGATTTCAAAGTGATTCGTTATATATCAGACGATTTTAATTAACATTTTTTTCCAGGGTAATTTTGTCTTTTTATCTTATGTCAAAATGTAAAAAATGGCATTTTGGAGAAGCTTAGAACTTCTCCACTGGGGAGTACTCTTTGGGGTATTTTCATTATTAGGCCCCAATATTCCAATTAAAAATCTATTTCCGAGTCTAATTTGCTTAGTATCGTTGCTTTAGAAAGCAATTGAGCAACCTCTGAGTAATGCGATGTGGCAGATTTGGTGGATGCCTAAATATAAAAGATTTGTTTTTCCCTATTTATTCTCTTATTATTCCTGACTCTCTCTCTCTCTCTCCTCTCTTGTTCGAAACGGCGATGGAAGAGACGATTCGTCCGAAAATCTAGAAATTCAACCGATTCAACGAAGAGTTGGGTGAACCAAATCGATAGAGAGTATGATTCTCCAATCTCTTTCTAATGGTATGATTCTATATTTTTTGGATTCTATCTATTAGTTGTGTCCGATTTTAGGTTCTCACAATTGGAATTTGATATGTTAGATATTTAGGGTTACCTGATCCAATTCTCCGTGGGAGGTATCAACTTCTGCACAACGGTCTGATAAGCTTCACACAAATCTCTGTGGGATGCGTCATTCACTTTCAGACATCCATGTTTTGGGCATCATGAATGAACACCATTTATCTAACATGAGATAACTTAACAGGGGTTAGGCTGTTGCAAAATACATGGTTGCTGTCAGCACTAATCTTGCGGTATGCATTTGCCATGGCTTCTTTTGGGGAATTTTTTATTTTTTATTGTCCATTGATACTAGGATTTTTGTGTCCTAGCAGGTTCAATTAATCTTATGCAGTTGTAGTACTTAAGGTGTCAATCCAAATGGGATGTTGCTAACAATCAAAATGCTATCAAGCAATCACAAGTCAAGCCAATTCAAAAAGAGTGTTTGTCTAACAATCCTAGAATGGTAGAAATGCAAAACGGAAATGAGTCACATAACTAGAAACGAGAATGCATGACAAGAAGCAAAAATGAATCAAAACAGAAACGAGTCTAAGCATGAACTAAAAAGCAAGAAGCGAAACAGTCTCATGAATGCAATAAAAATCAGGAAGAAAGAAGTCCTAAGGATGGGAGTAATTGATGTCGGTGGAGTATCCTAGTCTATAGAGTGTTTAACACGCCACAAGCAAACCATCCTTAAACAATGAACATCACTTCTTAGCTAATCTTATCTCTTGACAGAAGCTACTCAAACTCAACCACTTACAAACCTAGCTCTCGCTGAGAAACATGATTAAGCATGGCATGAAAAACAAGTTCATTCACGTCAACAAACATCCTAGACAACTAATCTCTTAGGCTAGGAACGTAAGTCTCTGGCACTAGTTGGTCAGACATTTCATCGAACACCTTTTGGGTGCGGAAATGTCTAAAACCTAGTTCCAATTGATCGGAGAGAAACAAGTATTTCTAACTCTAGTCCAGAAGGGAATCATACAAATCAAAGCTTAAACACTCTACATCCTAAGATCCTCCACCTAATATATCCCATCCTCAAGAACTACCACACTACTCAGATCCGAAAATCATCATCAAGGATGCAAACCCAGAAAACATTGAAACAAACATTCTTAGATAGATTAAAAAGTGAAGAACAACTTTGTAGAAGAAATCAAATGAAAATACTGAATAAACTCAAAGGTGTCGGATTACAAGTCCAAAACGTTTTTGGTGGCTAGGTAAACCTTAAGGAAAAGAAACAATACAAGAATAAAGATGTCCTGGACAAAGACTTAACAAATTCTATTTATAGTAAAAACATGTGAATCCTTAAAACTTAAAACGACAAGATAGAACGTCGGTTCGGGAAGCTCCTAAAGTGTGTAAGATGGAGCACCTTCCTGACATGCGCAATTTTGTCGGTGTGCAACCAGTGGCTCGATTGGCGATTCGAGAATGGCTCGAGTGATGTGTTCCCGACTGGTGACTTGAGAATGGCTCGAGTGATGCGTTCCCGACTGGTGACTTGAGAATGGCTCAAGTGATGCGTTCCCGACTGGTGACTTGAGAATGGCTCAAGTGATGTGTCTGGAAGGTGTGCTCGAACGGATGCGCTTCCAACGTTTCCTAGATACCTGAAATACTCCGAAATGCACAATATATGCAAGGATGATGCAAGAGCTACCTAGACATATAAAGTGTATAGAAAAGACTAGAAAATGATGCAAAACAATGAGTTATCCTAACTAAATGCATGATAAATATATGCTAAGGAGAAATAAAATATAGACATATCATCCATCTTAGAAAAGTTAAACAGATAAACACAGAGACTTGAGATTTTCTAATTATTGAACACATAGTTGCAGGTAAAGGCTTTGTGTGGGGTATCAATTCATTTGACCAGTGGGGAGTTGAGCTAGGAAAAGTTCTGGCTACTGAGGTGAGGAAGCAGCTTCATTCATCACACACTCAAGGAACGGCTCTCGAGTGATTTAATTACTGTACACCCCACTTTTGAAACGATATCTCGAGGTATGATTTTGTTACGACTCTCACATTCTCAGATTTCGTTCATGGCTTTGCCTAAAACCATCTCACATGGTGATGTTAATCGTGTTGAGGACATTTCAAGGAAGAAGAAAAACTTAATATTGATTTGGTATTGTTACTCAATGCATGACTCTCACGGGGCAACCTAATGATCAATATCTTACAAACTGCTAGCTATGAAGATTCAGTTCTCTTTTGTAATGGTTTACTAAGGTGAGTTCAAGGGAGTGGTCACTAGGCTGACATGTTATCACCCTAATCAGTTTGAGAGTTTATGTATGATTGCTTCTTTCAGTTTTTGTTAAGTGTAATTGGTTTCAGTTTCATGTTCTTGAATGAATATGTTGTTGTTTGACTTTGGTTTGAGTTATGTTCTTCTTTAGTTTGATTTATTGATTGATTTATGTTTCAATTTGTGGCTTTGTATGAGCTTTTGCGGACAAGAAGTAGACAAAGATACCATAAGCTTTAGCGGACAAGGAGACAAAGATTCAATGGCAAGGCTCTCTTTAGCATTTGGTTCAAGACTCTGTTTTCTACCAAAAATCTCAGTTCTTCTTGCTTAAAGTGCAAGCTTTTTCTTCTTCCTTTTTGTAAATCAAGTTTTTAAAAATTCAAATTAAGAACTTTGAATTAAAAGCTTTACCATTGGAGGTATATTTTCTTGTAGTATCTTAATAAAGTTGTTAGCTTTGAATTTATGTTTTTCTAATTAAACTAATGCTAACATATTTGCCAATGGAGATGCTCTAATATCGCTCTTTAAAAGCTCGCCCATGTAAAGAATTGACACTGCCCAAACACAAAAGACATGGGGATGTAACTCCTAAATCTGTTTTCCTTTTTTCTACCTATACTACTAGTTTATATAAAAACGTATTTTGAATTTACAAAAATACTATTGATGTCATCAAAAAATTGGTGCAACCCGACAATAAATTTTATTCCGAATTTTGTAAAATATGTTTAATATTCCGATTTTTGTAAAATATGTTTAATACTCTGAATTTTGTAAAATATTTTTAATATTCTGAATTTAATTTGTAAAATTTTATTTTTTCTATTTTATGTAATATATATAATAGAAATAATTGTTTTATCATTTTAGATTATTAAAATTTGATAATTAATTAACAAAAATTAAAAAGAAATTATTTAAATGATTGAGCAACCTTCTTTGGAATACTCTACTGAAAAATGATTTTGTTTAAGTAGGTTATTTTAATTAGTTTAGTATTAATTATATAATTAATTAATATTTGAGCAACTTATGAGGGATGTTAGAGTGGAGATGCTTTTAATTCAGGGGCGTCTCCGTCAGTTTGTTGTTGCCTTGTTGGAAACAGCTCATAACCGACAGAGAAAACCAGCATATGTAAAAAATACATATTTACCGACGGATTATATATTAACGAAGAATAGGAAGATTCTTAAATAATAAATCCATCCAACTTCTTTATCACTTTTGATTATTTTATACTTCCTCCGTTCTAGTTTAACTGTCGTTTAAGGTTTTTGCACACAAATTAAGGAAACTATTAAATTTTATGTTTTGCCTTTCATTAATATATTTTATAATTTTTTCATTGGTTGAAACTTTAAAATAGCAGGGATAAGATTGGAATATTCATCAAACATCTGCACTGAAGATCTAAAACGACAATTAATATGAAACAAAAATTAAATCCTAGAACGACAACTAAATTAGAACGGAGAGTATTATAATTCATATGTAGAGATGTTAATATGGGAAGTACACTCCATTAAAACCCACCCTATTTAACCGTAATCCCATATAAACCCATTTTAATTTTGAAACCATTTAACCCCATGTAAGTTATCTTGACCCGTTTAAACACATATAATGTTGATTTGTTGAAAATTCAGTAATTAACTACTAATTATTTAAAGATACTGATTATTGATTGTTTCATAAAATTTAATTGATAAATAATTGTATAATCGTATTTATTATTTTGACAAAAAACTGTGGTTCTACAATATATCAAGTTTTGGTTAGAAGATGCGGTTTAGCTGTTTTGGCGGAAAATACAATTTTATGAAAATAGTTTAAGTGATAAAACACAATATGAAAATTTAGGTGGTCCATTGCAATTTTACGGATTTCTAAGTTTTAAAAGCTCATTAAAAAGCCCCATTGGAGATGATCCATATATGGGCTAAGACTCTTTTTCTAGATAGGTGTATAAACTGTGACAAAAAAAGAGAGTATATATAGTACTAGCAAAAATCTTAAATTATTGTATATTAAATTAAAGAAGACTCTGACTGATATGTATGTTGTTAAACGTTGTTTTTAAAGTGTTCAAAAAGTAAAATTATTAGAGAGAAAAGTGTAATTTTGCAAAATTAATTATTTAAAAACTTATAAATAAAAATCTCACTATAATTATATTTACATTGAGTTACAGGTGATCCCAGAAAAGAAAAGGTTGTATTTTTGTAAATTCAATCCTATAATATAACAACAATTATTCTTTTTAATATAACATTATATAATCTTTTTAAATAAATATTAAATTACAAAGTGCTCAAAAAGGATAACATCTACAGAAATCTGATCAATATTTTTATTAGTATATGTGTATGTCAAATATTATTAAAAAGATAAGAGCCTAATTAATTAAATTAGGATTTTGTTGTTTCTTTTTAATTTTCTCTAGGGGAAAAAGGAAAATATTACTACATCCCTAAATTCAACAATGGACCTAGATACTCACTCATTATAAATAGCGACGTTACAATTTCTTCAGCATTCTCCCAAAAATCTTCTTCAACGGTGTAAACCACATAAAACGAAAAGAAAAACACACTATGTCTTCGAACAAGATTGTGTTAACAAGCTCTGATGGCGAGTCTTTCCAAGTTGAGGAACCGGTGGCGAGAAAATTGCAGATCATAGCAAACATGATCGAGGACGACTGCGCCGATAAAGCAATTCCGCTTTCAAACGTCACTGGAAATATCCTTGCAATGGTCATCGAGTATTGCAAAATACACGTTGACGATAAAGATAGTGATTCAACTGAAGCGACAAATGATAGTGAAGCAACTGAAGCAACGAATGATAAAGAAGCAACTGAAGCCAAGGAGGAGCTCGTGAGGACTTGGGACAAAGAGTTCATGAAATCTCTCGATCTTGAAACGATCTTCTCAGTCATTCTCGCTGCCAACTATCTCAACGTCAAGAGCCTTCTAGATCTCACTACCCAGAACGTGGCAGATTACATCAAAGACAAGACACCAGAGGAGGTTCGAAAGATCTTCAATATTGAAAACGATTTCACACAGGAAGAAGAAGAAGAGGTTCGAAAGGAGAACGCATGGGCTTTTCAAGATGATCCAAAACCCTAACTTTTTGTTTTCGTTTTAAAATTGTTGATTTCGATGTTCTTTTAAACTTTGTTGATGACCTTCTTAAATATGATTAAGATTAGGGGCTTGATTGGAAGAGCATAGGAAGAAGCTTTTTTAATTTTATCATCCAATCAACATTTATTAGGAGAGCATCAAAAAGAGCATTTAGAAGCGGCAGATGCTCTCATATGCTCTCTTCCTGTATGCTCTATTCCTATATGCTCTCATTTGAAGCATTTCCCAAGCATTTAACTCTAAAATATTAATATATATTAAAATAATTTTAAATAATTAATTAATTTTATAAAAAGAGAAAATTATGATTTCATAGAAGATAAAATTATTTTTTATAAGATAATATATATGAGAAACTACTTAATGTTATTATTTAAAATAATTTAATAATTTATTTAATATATTAAAATATTAAGGGCAATTGACAAAAATAGCACAATTTTAAGTTTTTCTTCCACAATTAGCACATGTTTTCAAATGTTCCAAAACTAGTACAAAATTATATTTTATTTAAAAAATATTAATAAAACTAAAACAGTATCGAAATCCAGATCGTGATATTGCAACCACCGCCTGTTCTCTCTCACTCTTCCTTCTCTCCATCCAAACCTAATCGATAATTGTGTTCCACCGATGAATCCAAACGGATCTGAAATCGAAGGTGATTCATGAAGTTGAAGTCAGTGATTGAGACACCGCAGAGGAGCCCAAGCATCGATAATATTCAATTTGGATGAATTTAATTCCTGTAAAAGTTGCATAATCGATGGGAGAGGAGAAGAGGAAGTTTGGTTTTTTTGTGCTAGGTCTTTTCTTTTCTATTGTCTGTTTCATTCTTCAATTTATCACCCTCCATTGCCACAATCCTCTACACTTTTCTTTGATGTGAGTCTTGGTTTTAGAACTTGATTGTTAATTTCGTTATTAACAATATTTACTTCTTGATTTTTAATCCGTGATGAACTTGGTCAAGTAAATGAATGTTGAGATGTTAATTTGAGTTCTGGTTTTGATTCAGTTGTTTCTGATTTTGTAGGATTTGTTTTAGATTGTTAAATCAAAGATGTCAACTGAATCATCAAGGGAAGAGAATGTTTACAAGGCGAAATTAGCTGAACAAGCTGAACGTTATGAAGAAATGGTTGAATTCATGGAGAAAGTTGCAAAAACCGTTGATGTTGAGGAACTCTCTGTTGAAGAGAGGAACCTTCTCTAAGATATATAGGTTCTTACTTCCATCTTATGAAAATTCAGGAAGGATTGAACGAAATTCAAGAAAGTTTCCTTGAACTTTAGGATGACCTTCATAAAAAGTTTAGGAAGAATTGGAGCTGCAATAACACTCAGTATCAAAGACGAACGGTGCTCATACAAGATTGAAGGCTTCAGTTGCCATATAAGATCGAAGTATTTACAGTTTGATTCTTTGTATTCACATGGTCTTTGTTTTAGCATTAGGATTTTGGTTATGAAAGATAGTTTGGATGGTTTTCACCACAAGACTTGTTTTAAAGTATATTCAGTAAGGTTTTGTATTAATTATCACCAGTAAACATATAAGAAGGATTTGAATGTAACATTCAAGAAGGATTCTCATATATTTATGAATGATTTCTTGAATTTCAGGAAGACCGTCATGAAAAGAAAAAAAAGAGCATTAGGAAGGAGTCATTGACGTTTAGGAAGAACTCTTTGAAATTTAGGAAGAAGTCATTGATGTTTAGGAAGATCTTCCTAAAACATCATGTTGGATATTTCTATTTGCTACCTTTATTGTAAAACACCAATATGTGCACATAATCAAATCAGTATACATCACTAATGAAGTAATATGTGATACAATAAAGCAAAACACATATAAAGAGATTTAGAAACACATTTTTAAAACATTTAGGAAGGATTTCATAGCTTTTAGGAAGGTGTTCTTGAATTTTAGGAAGACCTTCCATAATGACGAACTCAACTTCCACTCAAGTGCCCATTTTCCCATCTTCATCATCAACTCTCTACTTTGTTCTTGAAATATTTGTCATCATGTATATCATCAATCACTTGAATTTAGAGCTGAAAACCTTATTCAACAACATGAGCAGTCCATGAAATCAATTTTCGTTTTAACATATTACTTCAAGAGATATCTTATATATCACCCCACATTTAATCTAGTTCTGCAACACTACCAGATTGATTAACTTTAAAACCCCAAGAAACACTACCAAGTTGATCTGTACCATTAGCAAAATAATTCAAAAATTCATAGCAAGTTAGATACCTACCAATTTTCCTACATGTAGTGTAGTCATTGGAGAGAAATAAAGTTTAAGCTTAATCTCAATAGTACATATAAGCCTTACACATATTTAAAACTCTCACCATGTTCTTAAACCAAAGGTGAAATAGAGTAATATGTGATACACTCATTTCTTTAGATTTAGGAAGGATTTCATATGTTTAGGAAAACTTCATTGATATTTAGGAAGATTTTCCTAAATATTCAGAAATCCCGGTAATGGTGATGACCAAACTAGATGATCATACTACGCCTCATCATCACCAATAGTCAACTCCATAACAGACGAAGTATAAGCCGAAGACATCAAAATGATGAACTTTTTACTCTTTACTAACTACTTTGTTCCCAATGACATTATATCAAACATTTGATATGCAACTACTTTGGTATCCAAATAAGAGAGAATAGAACTCAAATACACATTTCAGCTTCAAGATTTTTACATTCAAACTGGAGCTCAACCCAAACTTAGATACAAAATCTATACGGGAACAGATCTATTTCGCTCATCAAATCTAGTTTAGAGAGAGGGGGGAAAAGAAAATTACCATGAAAATCGAGACTGATAAGTATGAGCAGAGCACAAGGAGATAAGCAACCATGGATTCATCTGAGGTCTCGTTTTTCTGTTCGTTACTCTGGAACATTTTTTTCTTCACTCTAACATCTTCGTCTCTTTGAAGATCTTTCTTATGTTCGTTCTTCTGCACCGATCGTCTCTTCCGTCCTCCATTGGTGTCTCGCTCTGGAGATTTCCTCTTCCATCTATTTTCTTCTTCAACTATTTTTGAAATCTGATCGGAATCTGTGATCGGAAGCTTCACCACAAGCTTCGCCAAAGAAGAAGAAGAAGAAGATCTGAGATTAAAAGCTTAGTTTTGCCGGAAGCTTCGTCGGATATTGTTGTTTCAATTAAAATCATAAGCTTAGATTTAATTTTGAGATAAAATAATAATAATATACTAATGCTAGTTTTGGAACATTTCAGCGTGTGTGCTAGTTTTGGAACAAAAACTCAAATGTGTGCCATTCTAGGGTATTTCTCAAATATTAATGTGAATATAACGTTTATAATATATGTTTAGGCTGCATAATGCTAATGCTCTTGTATATGTTGTTCCAATCAAGGCCTAGGTCTCAGTAATGGGCTGATTTGATAATTTGATACCATAGCACATTCTTGTGTACGGAAAAAAACATTCTTGATTTTTTTTTTTTTTTTTCGTGTTAAAGGGTTTTTTTTGCATTAAAATAAAATATAGAGTTTTGAAAGTTTTACAAAGTGACCTTTAGTTTCGGTTGACACCCCAGTAAGCCGACAAGAGAAGGCCCAAGTTTGAAGTTTTACAAAGTGATCCCAAAGTTTTCCATAATTGCAAGATTAATCTCTTACATATTTTAGGACATATCTATATTGTTTGTAGGTTTTAGAAACCCTTAAGTTTTATTTTCTGCAACTTTCTGAGAGAGAGATTTTGAGAGCTTTTGGGAGAGACGAATATGAATTCATCTGTAGAGAGAAGATTTCTAAACTCCCTCTTTACTCTTTTAATTTATATTGCATATTATTCAGAAAAATGTTTTGTTCTTCATTGAATATGTCTGAGTAGTTTGTTTGCTAGGTTTAGGGTTTTTCACAGGATTTTTATTGACTATTAAATCTGATTATTTAGGATTCATTATCTTCTGAGATCTTCATCATTGGTTGTTCTTAAATATTCATTATTGACTGATCACCTATAATTAATAACGTAGGAAAATAAATTAATATGAGAATATAATTGATTTTTCTGACTAAACCTTTGATGAGCAAAACTACTTTTTATAAAGAGATTAGATTTAGTAATTTTGTAAATAATCTAAACTTGTTTTCAAAGCTGTTTTTCAGCTTGAATTTTACAAAGAGATTTGGATTTTCAGGTTTTAAACTTAGATAATATTTGCAGTGAGGGCTGATTTATTTTACAATTAAGTTTAGAATTCTAGTTCTGATGTTAATTATTTGAATCCTATTTTTTGATTCATTTGATATTCTGTAATTTCCTGATAAATTCCCTAGGCGTAGCTTTTTAATCCCCTGAATTTACACAGATTTTGTTTGATATTTTGCATTGCTTTTTTATTTTAAGAAAAATTATTCTATTTAGCGTAATTATAAAACTCTATAATCTATTGTGTGATTTTGAGTCATTGTGGAATTTGATCCCTAAGTACTACAGTGATCTCTTAATTTGATAGAGTAGCTCTAGGGTTAATTTGCGCATATCAATAGTCAACAAAGCAGTCGAAATTCCAAACCCCCTTCTAGCTTGCTAAGACAAAGCTTGTCACAAGCCACCCAGTGGAGCCCTCGCGATTGGCCAGACGAGCTCCACATAAATTAAAAATTGCACTAGTAATCTTTCTCGTGACCGTTTTTAGAAGATGAAAATAGGATATAACAAATGTGGGAACAGCTGTGGCAATAAACTTAATCATGACCTCTTTCCCGCCTTTGATCAACAGCCTGGCCGGCCATCCACCGGCTCTTGCCTGCAACCCTTCATGAACAAAGGTGAAGACCTTCGTTTTAGACCCACCCAAACTTTCTGGTATGCCCAAGTAGGTACTCATACAAACCAGATTCATAATCCCCAAAACACCTTTGAGTTCCTCCCGCAGATCAATATCAACCGTATGTCCAAACTGGATAGAAGATTTTTGATAATTTATTTGTTGACCGGAAACACGCTCTTACTGTTGTAGAATCCATAAGACGACCTCACATTGTTCCTTCGTGGCACGACAGAAAAATGACTAACATTCAAAAATAGTAAATGGGAGATCGTTGGACAAGTAGTCCACATCTTAATCCCCATTATAAGCTTTGACTGGTCCGCCTTCCTAGGATTAACAATAAGCACCTTTGTGCAAAGAATAAAAAGATAAGGTAACATAGGGTCGCCTTGCCAAATCACCCGGTGAGGAGTGGTTGAACAATCTCCATTAAGCAGAACTTTGTATTTGGCCGACGTCACACACCACATAATCCAGGATATCCACATATCACATAAGCCAAATTTATGTACCAAATGGTCAATAAATGACCATTCCACCTGATTATATGCTTTACTCATATCCGTTTTAATAGCCATGAACTTTCTTTTGCAGGAAGGGTTGGTCTGAAGCCAATGAAACATCTCCTGAGCTATTAAAATATTGTTAGAAATTAAACGCCCGTTTACAAACGCCGATTAAGTTTATGAGAAGAGAGAAGGCAAAAAAGCTTGTAACCGTTGACACAAAACCTTTGAAATAATCTTATACGTAACATTGCTTAAGCTGATAGGTCACAGCGCCGTCATCCTAGTCGGCTTGTCCACCTTAGGGATAAGACAAATAATTGTCATATTCAATCATTTATAAAAAGTACCAAATCGGCCTTTACAGTGCCCCACGCCTTATGAAAAAAGAGCTGTCATACCATCTGGACATGGGGCCTTGTCAGGGTACATCATAAACAAAGCCTCCTTGATCTCTTTCTCAGAGGTTTATTGAGTTAAAAGATCATTAATCTCCCCCCTAATAACCGTTTGAATCTCGCCAAGTGCTTCCTCAAAATCAGAGGGATCCGAAAAGGTAAATAACCCTTGGAAATAAGAGACTGCTGTATGTCGATGAATATATGTTTCCTCCATGGACCAAACACCATTTTCATCATGAAGAACCCAACAATATGGTTCCGAGCCCGATGTTGCTTTGTCTCTACATGAAAATAATTGGTATTCTGATCCCTAAGCCTCATCCACCGGCTGCGACTCTTTTGGAACCAATACACCTCCTCATCCTAATACGCTTCTCTTAATTCCCAAGTCAATGTTGCGATTTTCTCAACTGAGCTAGCGTCATCTGCCTGTGTTACCGCCAATCTGGCTTTTAAATCTTCAATTGTTTCCCGCCCATATGACATTTGTGCCTTTCTCCAACGAGAAACGGCATGCCGACATGTAATGATCTTATCCACTAAATTACCCGTCGAGGAGCCTGCTTCAGAGCCCCAGCCCTCTGTAATGGCTCTTTTGAGCTAATTTATTCTCTTGTTGTTATAAATAATAATAATAATAATAATAATAATTTGTTTCTCTGAAATGAAGAAACAAATGGTGTATTAGTAAATTGGTAAAGAAGTTTCCGGAATGTATCCTTCACTAGGATTTGCGTTTCTTTTCCATATTTGTTTGTCAGAAAAAGGAAACACGATAACCCTTGTTCTTGTGACAACCCGTCCCGTTGACCCCACTAGCCCACCGCTAGCTTACCCCCATAGGCCCGAAGCTGGCCCTGCAGGGCATCGATCCTAACCCCTCACTAGGCAAATGGAACTATTCATCCAAATCCACAGTAGGTTATTGGTGCGCCAGGCGTTCCTCAAACCCTGGTCCCCACCCTTTAACAACCTTCCCACAGGACAAGTTGCCACCAATTGATCTGCAGCTCAATTGGTGACAGCTTGTCCTGTGGGAAGGTTGTTAAAGGGTGGGGACTAGGGTTCGAGGAACGCCTGGCGCACCAATAACCTACTGTGGATTTGGATGAATAGTTCCATNAGTTAATCCACAGTGATGGGTTAGGATCGATGTCCTGCAGGGCCAGCCTATGGGGGCAACTAGCAGTGAGGCTAGTGGGGTCCACGGACGGGTTGTCACAGTTCTCCAATTGTAAAAATGAATACACAACAAAATCAACCGACACTTAAATTTATCAATAAAAACATTTATTGTTTCATTCCACAATCTGTCTGATTCATCTTCATCACATACTTTTCCCGACTCTCCGTCATAGTCTTTGGAACTGGTCCAAGGTACATATCGGTTTCCTTTGATGAATTATGTTTCTGATGCTAATTTTTCACCAAGTCATTGGTTCTTTTTGACGGCTATTACTACTAATGTTGAACCTAAGCATTTTAAATATGTTGTTCAGATCAAAGAGTGGAATAATGTGATGACTAAGGAGGTTGATGCTCTTGAGGTTAATAAAACAGGGGAGTTAGTTGATTTGCCTCCTAACAAAGTAGCCATTGGTTGTCAATGGATTTACAAGACGAAGTACAGTTCTCATGGTACTATAGATCGTTACAAAGCTCGACTTGTTGATCTTGGCAATAATCAGGCCGAGGAGAAGGATTACAAGGAGACATTTGCTCCTATTGTTCATATGAAGATCTAAGCAGGAGCTTGAGGAAGCTAGATGTAAGACTATGATGGATAAGGTAATGATTGAGATACCTTTCATTGATGCAGTCAAGTTTTCTCCTGGGATCAAATGGTGTGTGAAGAAGATGGTTACTAATGGTTTGAGCCCTGAGGAAAGAGCTTCGCTTACCAGAGGTATCAGTGCGATTATGTTGAACCAGCCCCCACATAAAAAGAAAGAGAGGAAGCAGAAAGTTGTTGTCTCTGAGAAAGTTAGTGCGATGATTCAGAGTAGTGTTACAGAGAAATTACCAGATCCGGGAAGTTTTGTGCTCAGTTGCTCTATCTCGGCAGAAAGATTCTCTCAGTCACTTTGTGATATTGGTTCTAGTATTAACTTGATGCCACATTATGTTGGTGTGAGAGTTGGGATGACAGATTTCAAGCCAAGTAAGATCTCTCTTATCTTAGCTGGTTACTCCAGAAGGATTCCCGAAGGTGTGTTAGAAGATATTTCAATCAAGATCGGAAATTGTGTGATTCCCACTGATTTTATGGTATTGAAGTATGATAAAGAACCTTGGGATCCTCCATCTTAAGACGCTCATTCTTTTCAACAGCTGGTGCCATCATTGATGTTAAAAGAAGACACATAGCCCTGAATGTGGAAGATTTGGTTATGAACTTTGAGATGGATAAACTGAAGAGGGCTCCCACTATGGATGGCAGACATTTTCTGTGTAGATTGCTTCTGATGATAATCCGATCATAGAGATTTCTGAAGACATTACTGCTGGGTATGTCAAAGAGTTGGGTACTATTGAGAAAGTGAGCAAGCAAGCTGTTAAACTTGAGGATTGGAGTGAGGGTCATTTATTCATGATTAAAGACCATGATGAGGTTCTGATTAATGATAAGTTCTGGAGGATGACTTTTTTTTAATGAAAACACGGTTTTCTGAGATAAGCTGCAAAGAAGACGCAGAGACAAGAGTATTAGGCTTCGTGTCGGTCAACACCTCCTCTGTGTCGGTTGACACTCCTCCACGAGTGAGCCCAGACTTGACCAAACCTGATGGATCGCAGGATGTTCTTTATGCTCCATGTCTGAAAGCTATTGCAAAACAGAAAGCTTGACATTCCATACTCCAGAGTCCGCAGGAAAAGCAAAGCAACACATCTTCTTCACCTAAACCCTCTCATATCATCAATAAGAATTTCAATGGTACAAAAACTGTTTTGTAGACCAAGCCACGCGATTATCGTCAAGCACTTATTTTTCTATTGATGATTTTGCAGAACATAAAGGAAGCATGCCCGTACTTAAGTCCCATCCTGCTCATTTTCCTCGCGTCCTTGGTCGACCTCATATGCCTAAGGCTTATACACCCCTATGGATGATGAGACATTCTTCTCGGAGGCATACATTTCCACTTTTCGATCCATTGGATGTTTGTGCTCCGACACAGTCAAGCTAATAACTGAAAACAAGCGCTTAGTGGGAGGCAACCCACTCATAGCCTTTTTTTTTTTACTTTGAGTCATTTTTATTCTTGCTTTGAGCCAGCTTGCTATTTTCTTCTGTTTGAATTTGTATTAAATTATGAACTTCTATCTATCATGTTGTGTTTAATCGTATGTTTGAATGTAATGATTCTTAACAGAGCTAACTGTGACACCCCGATTTTAGGGACATGCAGAGAAGTTTAAGAGAATTTATTTGGCCACCTATGTCACCAAAGTGCACTTATCCTTTCTGTCAAGGGTCCTAAGAGAACTCCAGAGTTAAGCATGCTTGAGCTGGAGTAGTCTCAGTATGGGTGACCTTCCGGGAAGTGACTATCAGAACTGTTTGAGTGATGACAAAACACAGGGAAAGATCATGTGGTGATTTGTAGGGACGGTAACAAGTCTTTAAAACCTCCCGGATGTAGCAAACCGGCCGTCGGATATGGATGGGATCACAGGCCTAGTGAGAGGCCGTGAGGAACATTAAGAAATGTGGGGCCATGGAATGAGATTGGACATGGGGCCCACTAAGAGGTGGCAGTCGGGGAGTTACACTAACATCCAAGGATTGAGAGAAACAAAAATTAACAGCAACTAACTATGGGATTCTAGACGAACTCGGTCAATACCACCATCATAGATGAGTAAAATCCGATTTTGGTTCACAATTTCAATACTTAATCATTTTTTGTTTATTTGTTTTCGTCAATCTTTGGCTTGATAACACTGGGGACAGTGTTGTTTAAGTCTGGGGGAGTAGGCAGTTACTAACTATGTTTTTGTTTTTCGATAGTCAGTTGTGTCAGTCAAAACCATCTTTTTGGTTTTATTGAGTCAAATTTTTCTTTTGGGAATTATGATCTTTAACCATTGGTTTCTACTCTTTGGCTAACGCTTTAATGAATCTTGATTAAGCTTGATCTCAGAACGTAAGTTCAGAAAGACAATGAGATGTGTCAACAATCTCGAAAGCTCTTATTCAATGGATATCTGGTTGAACTAACGTTATTTCAAATTTTATCAGGATTTTAATTAGACTTAATCTCTTACCTTGGGAGTTGGAATACAGTGGACTAGATTTTTTCTTTGAGCCATTCAAGACATTGCATTTCTTCACAAAGTATGTCTCCCCTCTCTTTTTCCTTCTTTACTCTAAGAAAAACAAGAGAAGAGAAAGATCATAAAAAATGAGACGATATAAGTGGGTCGAGGGATGTCGCGTACACCCATGCATACTTAGAATCTCATGGAAACCTATATTGAAAAGAAAAAAAAAGAGAAAGAAAGAGCAAGGGTTTGATAAAAATAAATAAATGATACCCTAGAAAATTAGGGAGAAATCAACCCCTTGAAGTGAGAAAAAGGAAAGGAAAGAAGATGTATGAAGAATGTCTTGGCAAGAAGAGAGTCCATATGCCACTGATCGATATTCCCATGGTAAGAACTTGCCTTTATTTGGTTAAGAGACTCGAAAGGATTGTGGGATTTGAGTAAGAAATGTTGATGCTTCTCATTGAAAAAGTATATGAAGTAAGTTCTTGAGGGTCAAGGCAATGAAGAGTGCAACGAACAGTTACCTACGGTATAGTGAGTTGCCACGTTTTCAAACCTCTTTCACAGGTTAAGCTATTGTTGCTTGAGGACAAACAAAGGATAAGTCTGGGGAGTTGGTATATCATGGTTTTTACGGTTTTTAACTATGATATAAGTGTGTTTTAGTGTCTTTTGATTTGCTCTTAGGTTCTTTTGAGTCTTTGCAGGGACCTGTGTAATTTAGGATGATTTGGAGCTTAATGGAGAGTTTTGGAGCATTTTTGGAGACATTTTGAGTGTTTAGGTTTTCAAACCTCTTTCACAAGATAAGCTATTGTTTTGCTTGAGAGCAAGCAAAAGCTAAGTTTGGAGAGTTGGTATATCATGGTTTTTACGGTTTTTAACCATGATATAAGTGTGTTTTAGAGTCTTTTGATTTGCTTTTAGGTTCTTTTTGAATTTTTGAAGGGACTGCAATTTAGGATGATTTGGAGATTAATGGAGAGTTTTGGAGTATTTTTGGAGACATTTTCAGTGTTTAGGTTTTCAAACCTCTTTCACAGGTTAAGCCATCCAATAACCTCTTATATTCCAAGGCCCAAATTAATTTTATATCGATCTACCTTATATATTCTTTTGTGGCATTGGAGAATGTCCTTATCTGTTATATATGTTTTAAATTTTGGGATATTTAAATCCTCTATTATCCTTGTATTTGGTTTAATTTAGATGAATAAAATCAAATGTTTGTAAAAAAAAGGAAAAAAAAACGTCACAATCTATTAAATGTTGGAAACATTTGAATACATGACAAGATTTATTTATTTATTTATATTAGCGAAAAACTTTGTAAGTGTTTATATTAATATTGGGTACATCGAAGATCGAACCTCAATTTTTAATAAAAAAAAACCAGAAAACATACAAGACACCCAAAAATAATTGTTGACGAGATGAACAAGTAAGCTAGTAAGGGAAATGGCGTTGACGATGTCGGTAAGGGTAGATAAAAAAAATAGTTATTGGCATAGCCTTTGGGGTGATAATCAAAATATTTTCTTCCAGAATTTGGCTCAAACCTCTCAAGAATCCATTTGCCGATTAATCCTATTTTTAATTTGTATTCTTGTTATTTTGGCACTGGGGAATGCATTTTTATCTTGTAGCTTAAGCAATGAATGTTTAAACCTTAACTCTTTAAGTAATAAAATACGTGTTTTGACAAAAAAATGATTTCCTTAAATCCCTTTTATAATAAAATGGAAGTACACAACATTGTTTTGTATAATATATAATTTTAATAAGTTGGTTACAAAGAGGTTATAGATAAATTGATTACAAGTTAAATAGTGGGTACAAGTTTAATTTATTTTCAAAAATCTTAAAACGAATATTCTAAATAATCATTTGATATTATCTAACTTAACATATTAATTTTTTAATTATCATTATAATTCACCTCTCTTTATATATGAGTCAATTTTGTGAAACAAATAAATTATCATGTTATTTATTATAATTAAAAAATAGTTTTATTTCCGGATATACCATAAGTTGAATTTTTAAAAACAAATATAAACTGTTCAATCTATAAATATTCAAGCTTTAGTAATATTATTCTTTAAAAATAATATCTATTGAATTAAACATTTTACTGAGTAACGGGTCAAAATTTGACTATTTAAATTCAATTTCATATTTTTTGTTGATTTTATAGTTTTATATAATATAATAAACTTTAAATAATTTATTTTGAAATATTTTCAAAATAATGAAACTTGATATAAAAGTTAGAAACTATAAACACTCTAAATTGATTTGTTATAGCAATGTCAATAATATGTGACTATAATATGAAAGAATTTCAAGAAACCAAGTATATTAAAACAAAAAGTATAGCAATATATTAAATTACTCATAATATAATAACTCGCTTTTTAAAAGCCAAATTTACAAAATTATATATTATAATGACATTAAAGTCATGATGTAGAATATACATTGGTTAAATAACTTCACATACATAAACTAATACAACATATTAAAATTTTATTTAAAAAAATAAAATATACAAAATTTAACAAGTGTTATAACACGGGTACTTATCTAGAATCATTAACAATATAAAACTTACAAAATAGGTGTCTTTTTCAAGGCATCATATTTAGCATATGATTTTATTGCATAATGTTTTATCCAAAAAACTTTTTTAAAACAATCACATAAATTATATTTTATATTAAAATTATAATATAAATAAAATAAATTTCAGTCCGTGCTCTAGCACGGGTCTTAATCTAGTAGTATTCTTTTTGGGTGAGTTAATGTAGTAGCCAAAATTGGAAATGTATTTAAAGATATAGCATATTAATTCAAAAAATTGGTGAAATAACATAAGGGGTAGTAAAAATTACCAATTGGAGTATTGATGGTTTGGTGGAGGAAGGTGGCCGGAAAGTTACGGCCAGAGTTGGAGGCCGCCAGAGGTAATGGCCACCGGAGGTAGTGGCCGGAGGTGACGGTCGGAGGTGGTAGCTGGATATGGTGACCGGATTTATTGAAGGAAGATGGCCGGAGGTGGTGGCTGCCGGAGGTGGCCGGAAGTGATGGCCGGACTTGGTGGCCGGTGGTGGTGGCCGGAAGTGGTGGTAGAGGATAATAAAAAGGGTTAATCTTGTAATTATTATATAAAATAAACACTATATCACCTTTTTATGGTTAGTATAGCTATTCAATGAATTATAAAGTTTTTTGGGTTATACAATGCAATTCCCGTTCTATTTTCTATACAAGATGATAAAAATATGTAGAGAAAAAGATATATGTATTAATTAATGCTACAATGATTTGAATATCATTTTACAATACATTACATATGTTTTCAGATTTCACCATTAAATTACTGATTTAGGTATATTTTATTATTTATTTCAGTTAGATTCATATATATATATATATATATATATATATATATATAAAATTCTCTTAGTATATATAAGTTTGTTTTTTTAATCATTATAAGTTTTGAGAAAACTCTTTGACAAATGTTACAATCTATTTAATATTAGATATTTAGATATACATAAATATATGTTGTGACTAAATTAGTTTATGACATACATATATCACAAACTATTTAATATTAGATATCACACATGTCATGATCTGATTAATATCAAAATTGGGCATTTGAGAGCATGTTAAAATCAAATTTGATTATAAAATACCTCTTTTATATGTTGCTATGAGTACTTCTAACATTTGGATTGTAATAAGATCATCATAACCCACACAAAATACATAAAATAATTGTTAGTGAGAACAAGAACAAGTAACGGAAAATGGCTGTGGAGGTGATGTTGGGGCTAGGCATCCTTGTTTTAGCATTGGTGGGTGTTGTTGTTGGCATATGCTTCTTCTGTAAAAAGTGTACGTAAATCTTATAACAAAGTTGTAATACCTAAATGATGATGTGTTAAGTGTAAATAAACTTATATTTTTCTTTAATAATCAGGTTCCAAAAAGTAAGAAGAAGCCGGCCAACCCAAGTGGTGAGGTTTAGGAGAGTCCGAAGTGAGTAAAACATGAGATACTTTGATGATATTTATAAACTTATGATTGGTTCAAATTTGTTGTTGATTTAAAATTTAACTCTTTAACTTAATTATAATATATTGGAACTACTGATATTATATATATGTGAGATACCATTAGAGTATCTAGACTAATGTGGATGCTCTGACGGGAATTTGTATTTCTTTGAATAAGACATATTACAAAGTATAAGTGATAAGCATATGTATTGACGAAAATTCTATGTTTGATATATTGCTACACTGGTTTAAAATGTGTTTGGATAATGAATAAATCTCACTAATTCTTTATCGATATAGTTTTTTTCTTCTTTTTACGGTGATTTCATTACTCAAATTCATCAAATATTTCAATTTTGATTTTTCGTGTAAAGAGTAACTGATCGAAAACAACTAATAAAAAGTAAAAACCAAACGGTTTAGTTATACTTGAATAAAACATCTTGGTAAAAACTTTTCTTCTATCTTCTTCAATCTCTATCAATTTTTCTTCTTTACTCATACATTTACAAGTCTTTTGATGTTTGTTAACATCTTTTTAATTGAACTTTTATGAATCAAATTAAGTTTATATTATTTTGTCATACGAAAAAAAAACTTTGGCCATTAATTTCTGATTTTCTTTAAGCATCAAATACGCTCAAGCCGGCACTGGCTACAACAGACCGTAATCATGAAGAAATGGCTAAGGAGCCATAAATTTTTCTTGAATAAGAGCTTTTACAAATTATGTATGATAAGATTATTTAAGAACAAATTATGTATGTAAGTATGATTATATTATATTGCTACGATACGATGGTTTGAGATGTGTTTGGATAATGGATAGAAGTGAACTCAACAATTATTTATTGTGTATTCCTACTATATTATTTCGGAAATCCAAAAGAGGCCTATTAATAGACCAAATATGTACCAAATGTTTATCAAAATAATCTTGATCGAGAAAGCCTACAAAACAATATAAACATATATATTGACAAAAAAAATTAATATACATAAACAAATTTTGATTACGTATGATAAAAAATAACAATATAGTCAGATTCAGCATATTATATGATATAACATAAAATTGAGATGTCAAAAAAAAATTTACAATAGTATCTTATATAACAAAAAAGGGTTCCTCCAAATATATTCAACCAGAAAGTGACAAATGTCACTAAATTAAAACAATTCATTTTATTCGTACAGACTTTTAAATAGGCCTTAAAACCACTTCATTTGACTCGTATGATCATCTCTAGCCACAACAACAATCATGGAAAAATCATGGAAAATAACTGATGATCCGTCAATTGACAATTACACTTATAAAATAGAAATCTGTGAGCCTCTTGGGAGCTAAATACGGGAAAAGGCAAGCCGATATGAACTTACAATCTTATGGTGAAGATTGAGGAAATCAGCTATTCATTTAGCATAAGTAAATCCTCATAAGACTCGAATAAATCATCTGTAAATGCAAGGATGAAAGCAAAACATATATGGGAAATTCAAATCAAGATTAATACTCAATTATATGCATTCAAAACAAAATTAAGTCAAACTATTTGGGTCATGTTTTCTCCACCATGTTCATGGTTGACCACCCAATTAATGCACTTGAATGTAAATTACCTACATAAATAACATATATTTAATTTGTTATCAACACCTCTAAATATTTTATACAACAATATTATTAAATTATTTTGCAATCTCAATTAGTAACTGTAACATCCACAAACCGGATTCCCGGTTTGGGAAGTGTATCGGTCGATGCAAGGTCGGTTTTTCCAAGCTGAGTTAAGTTAAACACTTGTTTTGTTGCGTTTTGTTTTTGGGAAAACTTTAAGGTTGAATATTTAAGGAGAAGTTCGTGGAGTTTGGCCGCTTTCAGAGAGAAATTAGAGAGATAAGTTGTTCTTGAGAGAGTTTGGAGTTTTAGAGCCTTTTCCTAAGAGATCTTGCCGGTGGAGTGGAGATCTGTAGCTGGGTTCGTGTTAGGAGCTTGCTAGGAGTGTGTATTCGTTGGTTTTAGAGTCAGAATCTTCTTTGGAAAAGGTGAATGAATGACCATGGCTTATCTAAGTTTGAGATTTCTCTGATTTTCGTGTTTATGAATTATGTGGTAGATTCCTTTGCTTGTTAGAATGTTTTTGAGTCACATGGGGCTTTGTGTGGCTTCTTTGTGGCATTGGATCAAGTTTGATGTGTTAGGAATGAAGATCTGACGAGGAGCTTCGGGGAAGACGATGCTCGGCATGTGCGTCGATCGATGTACTATGTGCGTCGGTCGATTCACTATGTGCGTCGGTCGATGCATTATGTGCATCGGTTTATGCAGTGCAAGGACGATATCGGTCGATGCCATGTGGAAGTATCGATTGATGCAATTAAGGATTTCAAAAAATGTCGAGCATGCATCGGTTGATGCAGTCGAGTCTTGCATTGGTCGATGCAGGCTTGGTGTCGGTTGATGCACCCCAGTCAGTGTCGGTCGATGCAGTGGTTTGGTGTCGGTCGATGCAGCTTCCTGGTTTGTTTGTCGATGCAGCTTATGTTGAGTTCCGTCTCTCACCCATGCATTAGAAATTTTTAATTGTATTATAATCTTTATAACTTTAATCATCTTAAATTTATAATTAACTCATTTAACCCACTAATTATACTATCAAAACATTTTTCATATCTCTTGGGACCTTTAACCTCTAATTTTTTTTTCATTGAAAAATAACTAAATGCATTAAAAACACCATTAACTCAAATAGTTTTGTGACGTACACTCAATTTTGCATGACCTACACATTTGTTATCAACAAATTTCCTATAAATTGCAAACACCTAACTAAGCACCATCAAATATCAAATCCCCCATAAAAATTAGAATTCTATAACATCATTTTTCTATATAACTGATTGTGTTTCAAATATTTTATTTATATCACTTTTGAAGATATGGAAGAAAATGTTGGTTTTAGTTTGTATATATTCATATTATTATGTTTATAAGAGGTTCAAGTAATTCAAATACGGCATAGCGGTAAATTTTGATTTCTATTTTAGTTTTATCATATTTTATAAGAAACTAATAAATTTTTGATTTCTTATCTTTAGTTATCTTTATAATCTACTACAAGGATTTAACCCGTGGTACACTACGGATCTATTCCTTTTCTTCAATCATTTAACGAGGTTAGTATACTAATATAATCATGTTTTTTTAGTTAGTTAGTATAAATTTTATAATATTATATATATGTTGTTGTATTTGCAAAATTTACCCCATAGTCAATTTCTTTGTCTTGAAATATCAATGCACTTATATATATATATATATATATATATATATATATATATATATGTCTTGTCTTGGTGTTTTTATAATAATTAACAGTACTTGTTAATATAATTATATAGGTTGACTTTGAAAGAACAATAATTATGTGTACTTTCAAAAGTACAATAAACGATGATTAAAATCGAATTAGTTTTAAGACAATGGTTTTGTGCATGGTCTTAAACCATGGTCAAAAATACAATGAACTATGATTAAAATCAAATTTATGGCGATTAATAGTGTTTAAGACCATGGTTTTTTGGAAAATCATTTCAAAAAAGATTATTGCACAAAAATATACTTCTAAATGTTGAGATAGATTTTTAAAATATATATCCATTTATAAAAATTCACATCATATGCTTAAAAAAACTAATATTTTATTAACTTTATGTATTAAATAGTAATTCAAATAATTCAAACATATTGCTTTAAATTAGGTAGATATATTTTAGGAAATTTGAAATTAATTTTATCAAATAAGGAAATGATTGTGTTTGGTTGTAAGGATTGTAGATAATTTAATTGGGACTTGTTTGGATACAAAGATAAAAAGAGATGGCACAAAAATGTACTCCAAAATTGTTAAGATAGATTTTTATTTTTATATATTTTATTATATTTTTGTGCCATTCTTTTTCAGTTTTAATGAATAATATTAATTAATATTGTTTTAATTTTTAATCAACAACATAATTGTTTACTTCTGTTTTCACTATCTATAGAACATATAAATATTGTTGCATAATTTTTTCTACATTGAGGTAATATTTCTTCTTCTACATATGCACTTTTTGATGAAGTGTAAGAGAAAACCGAGAATGAAAATGAACTTATTGATTTTTTTGGATGACGATGGTAAAAAATTTGAATTACTTTCGCTGTCCAAGCACCTATTTTAAAAGAATGGTGCATGAAAGAGAAATAAAAAATTGCAACCAAAAGATGGTGAATCTTCATTTAAAAAAAAAACTGAGAGTAAAAGAATAGCCACAACATTTGTATAAGAAAAAATTTCTTTTCATGTTTTTAAGTTGTAACTGTACAAATTATTTGTTTGTGGAGATAAAAAAATTAGAGAAAGCAGTTATAATAACCATGCAAAAATATATACTATCAGAAACAAATGAATGTAAGTAAAGAAACGAATAATGAAATCATAAAACACTAATAAATATGACAAAACAAATTATATAGCACAAAATAAAGATAATGAGAAATCAAACTAATAGGTATCTTCTATTAACAAATAAATGATTATAAAAATAATTAATAATACGATAACAAAAATTATTTTCACGTTTTTAAGTTGTAAATGTACAAGTTATTTGTTTGTTACATGTCTGTGGAGGTAAAAAATTATAGAAAGCAGTTATAATAACCATGCAAAAATATATACTATCAAAAACAAATGAATGTAACTAAAGAAATGAATAATGAAATCATAAAACACTAATAAATATGACAAAACAAATTCTATAGCACAAAATAAAGATAATGAGAAATCAAACTGGGAATGCCTTTTTATCTTGTAGCTTAAGCAATGCATGTTTAAACCTTAACTCCTTTAAGTAATAAAATACGTGTTTTGACAAAAAAAAATTATTTCATTAAATCCCCTTTATAATAAAACAGAAGTACACAACATTGTTTTGTAGACTATATAATTTTAATAAGTTGGTTACAAATAGGTTACAGATTAATTGATAGATTAATTAGTTACAAGTTAAATATTGGGTGCAACTTTAACTTATTTCCGAAAAACTTAAAGAGAATATTCTAAAGAATCATTTGATATCATCTATCTTACCATATTAATTTTATTTATTAAATTATTCATCAATATTAAAATCTTTTAATATCTAACTTAACATATTAATTTGTTAGTTATCATTATACTTCACCTCTCATTTTTATATATGAGTCTATTTTGTGAAACAAATAAATTATCATATTATTTATTATTATTAAAAAATAGTTTTATTTCCAGATATACCATAAGTTGAATTTTTAAAAACAAATATAAATTGTTCAATCTATAAAATATTCAAGCTTTAGTAATATTATTCTTTAAAAATAATATCTATTGAATTAAAAAATTTACTGAGTAAAGGGTCAATGTCATACTGAGTAAAAAATTTGAATATTTAAATTCAACTTCATATTTTTTTTTGTTGAATTTTATAGTTTTATATAATATAATAAACTTTAAATAATTTATTTTGAAATATTTTTGAAATATTGAAACTTGATATAAAAGTTAGAAACTATAAACACTCTAAATTGATTTGTTATAGCAATGTCAATAATATGTCACTATAATATGAAAGAATTTCAAGAAACCAAGTATATTAAAATAAAAAGTATAACAATATATTAAATTATTCATAATATAATAACTCGTTTTTTAAAAGCCAAATGTATTATAATGACATTCAAGTTATGATGTAGAATATACATTGTTGAAATAACTTCACATACATAAACTAATACAACATATTAAATTTTTATTTTAAAATAGAAAATATACAAAATTTTGTATAAAATAAAATTTAACCAGTGTTATAACACGGGTACTTATCTAAAATCATTAACAATATAAAACTTACAAAATAAGTGTCTTTTTTCAAGCAATCATATTTAGCATATGATTTTATTGTGATACTTTGTGTGTCTGTCTTAGCAGGTTCAATTAACCTTATGTAGTATAGTAGGTGTCAATCCAAATGGGATGTTGCTATCAATCAACGTATCACAAGTTAAGCCAATTCAAAAAGAGTGTTTGTCTAACAATCCTAGAATGATAAGAATGCAAAATGGAAATGAACTACAAAACTAGAAACAAAAATGCATGACCAGAAGCAAACAAGAATAAGTAAAAGCCAAAAACGATTCTAAGCATAAACTAGATAGCAAGATCAGAAACGGTTTCATGAATGCAATATCAATCAGAAAGATAGAAGTCCTAAGGATGGGAGTAATTGATGTCGGCAGAGTCTCCTAGTCTACAGAGCGTTTAACATGCCACAAGCAAACTATCCCTAAACAATGAACATCACGACTTAGCTAATCCAATCTCTTGGCAGAAACTACTCAGACTCAACCACTTCCAAACCTAGTTCTCGCTAGAGAAACATGGTCGAGCAGGCATGACGAACCAGTTCATTTACATCAACGAACACCCTAGACAACTAATCTCCTAGGCTATGTATGCAAGTCTCTAGCAATAGTTGGTCAGACATTTCATCAAACATCTTTTGGGTGCAGAAATGTCTAAGACCTAGTTCCAATTGATCAGAGAGAAACTAGTATTTCTAACTCTAGTCCAGAAGGGAATCATACGAATCTAAACTTAAACACCCTACATATTAAATACTTGGTAATTCAACGGGTGAACAGGTTCGCCCTAATTTTCTCTCCCAGGCACAAACATCGAGGCGCCGTTTCAACCTTCCTCCTCCGACGCCGGTGGGCTTTCTGCTCGCCGGCGTCGGGAAATCTCGATTCCCGCTTCTCTTTCAAGCTTCTACTATCCCTCTACCTCGATCTCTAATGCTTTTTCCCCTTTTTTAGATCTTGTTTACTCGCTAAAAACCCTTACCAAAGAACCCAAACGGTGACAAAGGCGTGTTCTTCTCCGAAGCTAGACGAAGGTGGAGATCGACAATCTCTACCCTTTGCAACACTATCAGCCTGTCCGCCGGGAGTTTCTGAGTCCCCCTGTTCCTCATTGCCCAGATCCAGAGTTCGACCCGCCTTTGTATAATCTCCTCCTTCCTCACCACCCGAGTCTTGCGCGACAAAGACGACGGCGACGGATAATGATGAGTTCTACATCGTTGCGTTTTCCCTCCGAGAGTGGTCCCCCGACTCTTCTCCCTGTTACCGCCGTACAACTGGTGATCCAGATTTTCATTCTCTAAAGAACAGGTCTGCTCTTAATCACCCTTTGTCTACCCTTAGCCAACATAGGTTGTGTTCCCTGAAAGCTTTTGTTCGAAGACTGCAAATAGCTCATAACTTACCTTGGTTGCTATGGTTATACAAACAGTTTTTGAGAACCCTGCCATTAGTTTCACCCAGCTTTACGGAATATGAGTTTATAAGCTTCACATCGAAAGGTTGTTTGTGCCAAACTCTTATGTCTATGAGAACCTTGCCTAGTGAAACATCTAGGATTCATACTCATGTTGTGAAAGGCTTGAAGAAGTTTGGCATTATCATCATGTCGCTAAAGAGCGGTGATTACCGAAGCTTCTTCAACCCTTGTTTCACATACCGGGTTCCTGATCCCACTTATGTGCTTTTTAACCTCTTATGGGATACGTTTTATACCCTCAAGAGCTTGGAACCTAAACTTCACCCACCCCCTTTCAAACAAACCCTGTCCGTGTTGTCCAACACTAAAGTGATCAAGCCTACTCTGCATTTTCTTTGGTCTTACTGGCTACATGCTTTGTGTGGATTTCTTAATCTCCTTGGCCAAGGGCCCCAAGTGAGAGAGAACCCACCTGTATTGTTACAGTTTGACCTTTATCTTTGGCATATGGTTTTAGTTTTCCTTGGAAGATCTATTTGTATTGGCATAAAGTCTTATGGTCTATCGCCCTGCTCCCCAATTTACTCATTCGATGACTTCAAGCCACTCTACTTCAGTACCTCCTCCAGCTCTCGGACCCTATGGTTTGAAGACTGCCTTTGGTCCAACGGAAGATACCTTCTGACCTGGGCTCTACACCATCTTACCTTGGACCCTACAACCATGGTCCCCGAAATCTCTGCCACTGCACTTCTAGTGTACCTCATCTTGACGAGCGTCTTGGCCTTGAATCCCTCTACACGTCTACGCGTCTTTTGACCTTGACAATTCTGTCATCCATCGTTTCACTCGATGATGATCTTTCGAGTATCCATGATCTCTCATGTCTCTATTTGCTTCACTGCATTTGCTTCACAGCTCTCATGGTGTTCACCTCGAAATTTTTTATTTTCTTGTTTATGGCATTGGGGAACACCTACTCTTGTAACTCTTTAAACTTTGGGATCTTTGAGTCTCCTCCTTGTATCTTGATTTGATTGGAATGAATGAAATCATGTGTTTGTCCAAAAAAAAAAAAAAAAAAAAAC
>NC_025693.1:2068244-2071660 GCF_000633955.1 Camelina sativa
AGGATGGAGATGAATGATGGATCGAAGTTCACCACACAAAGTTGTGGAATGACTTTGTGATAAGAACACAAATCAATATCTAAGTGAATCACATACAAAGATAAAGATTCAACTTGTTTTCTAAAATAATCACACACAATAGAAAAGACAAGTAAAACAAAAGCCTAAGCTTTCAAAGTGAGAAAATTCTCTCTTTATTTTTCCAAAAATCTATATATTTACAAGGAAGGGAAACATGAGCTTATATAGGCTCAATTTACAAATCAATAACATAAATACAAAATAAATCAAATTAATTACAGAAATAAATCAAGAATAAATTTGAGAGATTTTATCAATCATCATTGATGGAGATTGGTTCTTTGTATCTAGACACTTTCTTGATGTAGCCATAAAATGATTATCTTCTAGAAACTTCTTCATAATTTGATCCTGATTTTCCTTGAACCAATTCTTGATGAGTTATGGATATTTCTAGGATTGCATCACTCTCTCCTTCTTGAAAAGGTTTTGTCCTCAAAACTAAAACCAAAGTTTGCATTTTTTTTTTTGTTTTTTTTTTAATATTGAAAAATAGAATGAAGTTAAAAGAAAGCAATTTTTTTTTCTTTTTAAAATAAAACTGAAATTCAACAAATCAAAATAAAGTTTTTTTTGTATTTTTTTATATGAATTAAATAAAAATAAAAAACTTTTTTTTTCTTTTTTCTTATAAATAAAACTGAAATTCAGCAAATAAAAAGAACTTTTTTTTGTACTCTTTTTTTAAAAGCGATTTAAATAAAACAAAAATGATTTTTTTTTTTTCAAATCAAATGAAATGCAGCAAATCAAAACGAAATTTTTTGTTTTATTTTTTTAATTTTTTTTTTCAAATAAAGCTAAAATGAAACAATAAGAGATAGGAGCTTTTAGCTCTGATACCAAAATGATGTGAGCCAAAATAGGGGTGAGTCGATAGCTGGTCTAAAGGACCTCTCTAACTAACTCGGATAGGATGAAGATGAATGATGGATCGAAGTTCGCCACACAAAGTTGCGGAATGACTTTGTGATAAGAACACAAATCAATATCTAAGTGAATCACACACAAAGATAAAGATTCAACTTGTTTTCTAAAGGAATCACACACAATAGAAAAGACAAGTAAAACAACAGCCTAAGCTTCAAAGTGAGAAAACTCTCTCTTTTATTTTTCCAAAAATATTCTATATTTACAAGGAAGGGAAACATGAGCTTATATAGGCTCAATTTACAAATCAATAACATAAATACAAAATAAATCAAATTAATTACAAAAATAAATCAAGAATAAATTTGAGAGATTTTATCAATCATCATTGATGGAGATTGGTTCTTTGTATCTAGACACTTTCTTGATGTAGCCATAAAATGATTATCTTCTAGAAACTTCTTCATAATTTGATCCTGATTTTCCTTGAACCAATTCTTGATGAGTTATGGATATTTCTAGGATTGCATCAAGAACTCTAACATTACTTGGATCCAGAAATCGTCATCAAGGATACAAACTCAGAAAACATTGAATCAAGTATCATCAGATGAATAAAAATGGGATGAACAACTTTGTATAAGAAATCCAATGCAAAAACTCAATAAAATCAATCTCATTACAAAGTCTCAAAACGTTTTAGGTAGCTATATAAACCTAAAGGAAAAAAAAACGAGATGTCTGAGTAAAAACTTAACAAAATGTATTTATAGTAAAACATGGAAAACCCTAAAACAAAAAACAACAGGATAGAGCGTCAGTTCGGGAATCGGATTGGCTAAATAGGAACATCCTTCTTCCTGACGTGTGCGGTCAAGTCAGTGTGCGTCGGGTCAAGCTGGGTCGAAGGGAGTGGTGCCGACTCGAGCTGGGTCGAGTGGAGTGGCGTCGACTCGAGCTGGGTGTATATGCATCCACTAAAACGGTGATAACTCTTGAACCACTCCTCCGATTGGCTTGACATAAACGGCATTGGAAAGATGACGCAATTCTCTACAACTTTCAAAAGGACGTCGAAAGCTGAATCCCAAAGAAAAATCTTCACTCGACTCGATCAAATACGTGGAAGGTTGGGTCGCTAGATAGTGTAGGTCGATCGAGTCGCGTGTCGTTAGTTCTGGGAGTGGTGCTAAAGCTTCATTTGACTCCAACCGTCTGGACATCTCCTATACACCTGAAATACTCCATAATGCACAATGTATTCAAAGATGATGCAAGAACTACCTAAACATGCAAAGTGTATGAAAGAGACTAGGAAATGATGCAAAACAATGAGTTATCCTAGCTAAGTGCATGACAAATACATGCTAAGGAGAGACAAAATATAGACATATCATATTGCATAATGTTTTATCCAAAAAACTTTTTAAAACTATTACATAAATTATATTTTATTAAAAAATTATAAAAAAAATAAAAAAATTTCAATCCGTGCTCTAGCACAGGTCTTAATCTAGTAGTATTCTATTTGGGTGAATTAGTGTAGTAGCCAAATTTGGAAATGTATTTAAAGATATAGCATATTAATTCAAAAAATTGGTGAATAACATAAGGGGTAGTAAAACTTACCAATTGGAGTATTGATGGTTTGGTGGAAGAAGGTGGCCGGAAAGTTATGGCCAGAGTTGGTGCCCGCCGGAGGTGATGGTCGGAGGTGGTAGTGGTGACCGGAGGTGGTAAAGGAAGGTGGCCGTAGGTGGTGGCTGCCAGAGGTGGCCGGAAGTGATAGCCGGAGTTGGTGGCCTGAGGTGGTGGACGAAAGTGGTGGTAGAGAGGGATGGTAGAGGATAATAGTAAAGGGTTAATCTTGTAATTATTATATAAAATAAACAGTATATCACCTTTTTAGGGTTAGTATAGCTATTCAATGAATTATTAAATTTTTTGGGCTATACAATGCAACTCCCCATTCTATTTTCTATACAAGATGATAAAAATATGTAGAGAATAAGGTATATGTATTAATTAATGCTACAACGATTTCAATATCATTTTACAATACATTACATATGTTTTCAGTTTTCACCATTAAATTTCTGATTTGGGTATATTTTATTATTTATTTCAGTTAGATTCATATATATATATATATATATATATATATATTAAATTCTCTTAGTATATATAAGTTTGTTCTTTTAATCATTATAAGTTTTGAGAAAACTCTTTGACAAATGTTACAATCTATTTAATATTAGATATACTTAAATATATGTTGTGACTAAATTAGTTTATGACATACATATATCACAATCTATTTAATATTAGATATCACACATGTCATGATCTGATTAATATCAAAATTGGGCATTTGAGTGCATGTTAAGATCAAATTTGATTGTAAAATACCACTTTTATATGTTGCTATGAGTACTTCTAACATTTGGATTATAATAAGATCATCA
>NC_025693.1:2072021-2075035 GCF_000633955.1 Camelina sativa
GTTTGTTCTTTTAATCATTATAAGTTTTGAGAAAACTCTTTGACAAATGTTACAATCTATTTAATATTAGATATACTTAAATATATGTTGTGACTAAATTAGTTTATGACATACATATATCACAATCTATTTAATATTAGATATCACATATGTCATGATCTGATTAATATCAAAATTAAGCACTTGAGCGCATGTTAAAATCAAATTTGATTATAAAATACCACTTTTATATGTTGCTATGAGTACTTCTAACATTTGGATTGTAATAAGATCATCATAACCCACACAAAATACATAAAATAATTGTTAGTGAGAACAAGAACAAGTAACGGAAAATGGCTGTGGAGGTGATGTTGGGGCTAGGCATCCTTGTTTTAGCATTGGTGGGTGTTGTTGTTGGCATATGCTTCTTCTGTAAAAAGTGTACGTAAATCTTATAACAAAGTTGTAATACCTAATTGATGATGTGTTAAGTGTAAATAAACTTATATTTTTCTTTAATAATCAGGTTCCAAAAAGTAAGAAGAAGCCGGCCAACCCAAGTGGTGAGGTTTAGGAGAGTCCGAAGTGAGTAAAACATGAGATACTTTGATGATATTTATAAACTTATGATTGGTTCAAATTTGTTGTTGATTTAAAATTTAACTCTTTAACTTAATTATAATATATTGGAACTACTGATATTATATATATGTGAGATACCATTAGAGTATCTAGACTAATGTGGATGCTCTGACGGGAATTTGTATTTCTTTGAATAAGACATATTACAAAGTATAAGTGATAAGCATATGTATTGACGAAAATTCTATGTTTGATATATTGCTACACTGGTTTAAAATGTGTTTGGATAATGAATAAATCTCACTAATTCTTTATCGATATAGTTTTTTTCTACTTTTTACGGTGATTTCATTACTCAAATTCATCAAATATTTCAATTTTGATTTTTCGTGTAAAGAGTAACTGATCGAAAACAACCAGTAAAAAGTAAAAACCAAACGGTTTAGTTATACTTGAATAAAACATCTTGGTAAAAACTTTTCTTCTATCTTCTTCAATCTCTATCAATTTTTCTTCTTTACTCATACATTTACAAGTCTTTTGATGTTTGTTAACATCTTTTTAATTGAACTTTTATGACTCAAATTAAGTTTATATTATTTTGTCATATGAAAAAAAAATTTGGCCATTAATTTCTGATTTGCTTTAAGCATCAAATACTCTCAAGCCGGCACTGGCTACAACAGACCGTAATCATGAAGAAATGGCTAAGGAGCCATAAATTTTTCTTGAATAAGAGCTTTTACAAATTATGTATGATAAGATTATTTAAGAACAAATTATGTATGTAAGTATGATTATATTATATTGCTACGATACGATGGTTTGAGATGTGTTTGGATAATTGATAGAAGTGAATTCAACAATTATTTATTGTGTATTCCTACTATATTATTTCGGAAATCCAAAAGAGGCCTATTAATAGACCAAATATGTACCAAATGTTTATCAAAATCATCTTGATCGAGAAAGCCTACAAAACAACATAAACATACATATTGACAAAAAAAAATTAATATACATAAATAAATTTTGATTACGTATGATAAAAAATAACAATATAGTCAGATTCAGCATATTATATGATATAACAAAAAATTGAGATGTCAAAAAAAAATTTACAATAGTATCTTATATAACAAAAAAGGATTCCTCCAAATATTTTCAACCAGAAAGTGACAAATGTCACTAAATTAAAACAATTCATTTTATTCGTACAGACTTTTAAATAGGCCTTAAAACCACTTCATTTGACTCGTATGATCATCTCTAGCCACAACAACAATCATGGAAATTAACTGATGATACGTCAATTGACAATTACACTTATAAAATAGAAATCTGTGAGCCTCTTGGGAGCTAAATACGGGAAAAGGCAAGCCAATATGAACTTACAATCTTATGGTGAAGATTGAGGAAATCAGCTATTCATTTAGCATAAGTAAATCCTCATAAGACTCGAATAAATCATCTGTAAATGCAAGGATGAAAGTAAAACATATATGGGAAATTCAAATCAAGATTAAAACTCAATTATATGCATTCAAAACAAAATTAAGTCAAACTATTTGGGTCATGTTTTCTCCACCACGTTCATGGTTGACCACCCAATTAATGCACTTGAATGTAAATTACCTACATAAAGAACATATATTTAATTTGTTATCAACACCTCTAAATATTTTATGCAACAATATTATTAAATTATTTTGCAATCTCAATTAGTAACTGTAACATCCACAAACCGGATTCCCGGTTTGGGAAGTGCATCGGTCGATGCAAGGTCGGTTTTTCCAAGCTGAGTTAAGTTAAACACTTGTTTTGTTGCGTTTTGTTTTTGGGAAAACTTTAAGGTTGAATATTTAAGGAGAAGTTCGTGGAGTTTGACCGCTTTCAGAGAGAAATTAGAGAGATAAGTTGTTCTTGAGAGAGTTTGGAGTTTTAGAGCCTTTTCCTAAGAGATCTTGCTGGTGGAGTGGAAATCTGTAGCTGGGTTCGTGTTAGGAGCTTGCTAGGAGTGTGTATTCGTTGGTTTTAAAGTCATAATCTTCTTTGGAAAAGGTGAGTGAATGACCATGGCTTATCTAAGTTTGAGATTTCTCTGATTTTCGTGTTTATGAATTATGTGGTAGATTCCTTTGCTTGTTAGAATGTTTTTGAGTCACATGGGGCTTTATGTGGCTTCTTTGTGGCATTGGATCAAGTTTGATGTGTTAGGAATGAAGATCTGACGAGGAGCTTCGGGGAAGACGATGCTCGGCATGTGCGTCGATCGATGTACTATGTGCGTTGGTCGATTCACTATGTGCGTCGGTCGATGCATTATGTGCATCGGTTTATGCAGTGCAAGGACGATATCGGTCGATGCCATGTGGAAGTATCGATTGATGCAATTAAGGATTTTAAAAAATGTTGAGCATGCATCGGTTGATGCAGTCGAGTCTTGCATC
>NC_025693.1:2076062-2083181 GCF_000633955.1 Camelina sativa
CACTCAATTTTGCATGACCTACACATTTGTTATCAACAAATTTCCTATAAATTGCAAACACCTAACTAAGCACCATCAAATATCAAATCCCCCATAAAAATTAGAATTCTATAACATCATTTTTCTATATAACTGATTGTGTTTCAAATATTTTATTTATATCACTTTTGAAGATATGGAAGAAAATGTTGGTTTTAGTTTGTATATATTCATATTATTATGTTTATAAGAGGTTCAAGTAATTCAAATACGGCATAGCGGTAAATTTTGATTTCTATTTTAGTTTTATTATATTATATAAGAAACTAATAAATTTTTGTTTTCTTATCTTTAGTTATCTTTATAATCTACTACAAGGATTTACCCCGTGGTACACCACGGGTCTATTCCTTTTCATAAATCATTTAACAAGGTTAGTATACTAATATAATCATGTTTTTTTAGTTAGTTAATATAAATATTATAATATTATATATATGTTGTTGTATTTGCAAAATTTACCCCATAGTCAATTTCTTTGTCTTGAAATAGCAATGCACTTATATATATATATATATTATTTTGGTGTTTTTACAATAATTAACAGTACTTGTTAATATAATTTTATGGGTTGACTTTGAAAGAACAATAATTATGTGTACTTTTAAAAATACAATAAACGATGATTAAAATCGAATTAGTTTTAAGACAATGGTTTTGTGCATGGTCTTAAACCATGGTCAAAAATACAATGAACTATGATTAAAATCAAATTTATGGCGATTAATAGTGTTTAAGACCATGGTTTTTTGGAAAATCATTTCAAAAAAGATTATTGCACAAAAATATACTTCTAAATGTTAAGATAGATTTTTAAAATATATATCCATTTATAAAAATTCACATCATATGCTTAAAAAAATCTAATATTTTATTAACTTTATGTATTAAATAGTAATTCAAATAATTCAAACATATTGCTTTAAATTAGGTAGATATATTTTAGGAAATTTGAAATTAATTTTATCAAATAAGGAAATGATTGTGTTTGGTTGTAAGGATTGTAGATAATTTAATTGGGACTTGTTTGGATACAAAGATAAAAAAATGGTACAAAAATGTACTCCAAAAATGTTAAGATAGAATTTTATTTTTATATATTTTTATTATATTTTTGTGCCTTTCTTTTTCAGTTTTAATGAATTATATTAATTAATATTGTTTTAATTTTTAATCAACGACAAAATTGTTTACTTTTGTTTTAACTATCTATAGAACATAGAAATATTGCTGCATAATTTTTTCTAAATTGAGGTAATATTTCTTCTTCTACATATGCACTTTTTGATGAAGTGTAAGAGAAAACTGAGAATGAAAATGAACTTATTGATTTTTTTGGATGACGATGGTAAAAAATTTGAATTACTTTTGCTGTCCAAGCACCTATTTTAAAAGAATGGTGCATGAAAGAGATATAAAACTTGCAACCAAAAGAAGGTGAATCTTCATTTAAAAAAAAAACTGAGAGTAAAAGAATAGCCACAACATTTGTATAAGAAAAAATTTCTTTTCATGTTTTTAAGTTGTAACTGTACAAATTATTTGTTTGTGGAGATAAAAANTAAAAAATGTTGAGCATGCATCGGTTGATGCAGTCGAGTCTTGCATCGGTCGATGCAGGCTTGGTGTCGGTCGATGCATCCCAGTCAGCGTCGGTCGATGCAGTGGTTTGGTGTCGGTCGATGCAACTTCCTGGTTTGTTTGTCGATGCAGCTTATGTTGAGTTCCGTCTCTCACCCATGCATTAGAAATTTGTAATTGTATTATAATCTTTATAACTTTAATCATCTTAAATTTATAATTAACTCATTTAACCCACTAATTATACTATCAAAACATTTTTCATATCTCTTGGGACCTTTAACCTCTAATTTTTTTTTCATTGAAAAATAACTAAATGCATTAAAAACACCATTAACTCAAATAGTTTTGTGACGTACACTCAATTTTGCATGACCTACACATTTGTTATCAACAAATTTCCTATAAATTGCAAACACCTAACTAAGCACCATCAAATATCAAATCCCCCATAAAAATTAGAATTCTATAACATCATTTTTCTATATAACTGATTGTGTTTCAAATATTTTATTTATATCACTTTTGAAGATATGGAAGAAAATGTTGGTTTTAGTTTGTATATATTCATATTATTATGTTTATAAGAGGTTCAAGTAATTCAAATACGGCATAGCGGTAAATTTTGATTTCTATTTTAGTTTTATTATATTATATAAGAAACTAATAAATTTTTGTTTTCTTATCTTTAGTTATCTTTATAATCTACTACAAGGATTTACCCCGTGGTACACCACGGGTCTATTCCTTTTCATAAATCATTTAACAAGGTTAGTATACTAATATAATCATGTTTTTTTAGTTAGTTAATATAAATATTATAATATTATATATATGTTGTTGTATTTGCAAAATTTACCCCATAGTCAATTTCTTTGTCTTGAAATAGCAATGCACTTATATATATATATATATTATTTTGGTGTTTTTACAATAATTAACAGTACTTGTTAATATAATTTTATGGGTTGACTTTGAAAGAACAATAATTATGTGTACTTTTAAAAATACAATAAACGATGATTAAAATCGAATTAGTTTTAAGACAATGGTTTTGTGCATGGTCTTAAACCATGGTCAAAAATACAATGAACTATGATTAAAATCAAATTTATGGCGATTAATAGTGTTTAAGACCATGGTTTTTTGGAAAATCATTTCAAAAAAGATTATTGCACAAAAATATACTTCTAAATGTTAAGATAGATTTTTAAAATATATATCCATTTATAAAAATTCACATCATATGCTTAAAAAAATCTAATATTTTATTAACTTTATGTATTAAATAGTAATTCAAATAATTCAAACATATTGCTTTAAATTAGGTAGATATATTTTAGGAAATTTGAAATTAATTTTATCAAATAAGGAAATGATTGTGTTTGGTTGTAAGGATTGTAGATAATTTAATTGGGACTTGTTTGGATACAAAGATAAAAAAATGGTACAAAAATGTACTCCAAAAATGTTAAGATAGAATTTTATTTTTATATATTTTTATTATATTTTTGTGCCTTTCTTTTTCAGTTTTAATGAATTATATTAATTAATATTGTTTTAATTTTTAATCAACGACAAAATTGTTTACTTTTGTTTTAACTATCTATAGAACATAGAAATATTGCTGCATAATTTTTTCTAAATTGAGGTAATATTTCTTCTTCTACATATGCACTTTTTGATGAAGTGTAAGAGAAAACTGAGAATGAAAATGAACTTATTGATTTTTTTGGATGACGATGGTAAAAAATTTGAATTACTTTTGCTGTCCAAGCACCTATTTTAAAAGAATGGTGCATGAAAGAGATATAAAACTTGCAACCAAAAGAAGGTGAATCTTCATTTAAAAAAAAAACTGAGAGTAAAAGAATAGCCACAACATTTGTATAAGAAAAAATTTCTTTTCATGTTTTTAAGTTGTAACTGTACAAATTATTTGTTTGTGGAGATAAAAAAAATAGAGAAAGCAGTTATAATAACCATGCAAAAATATATACTATCAGAAACAAATGAATGTAAGTAAAGAAACGAATAATGAAATCATAAAACACTAATAAATATGACAAAACAAATTATATAGCACAAAATAAAGATAATGAGAAATCAAACTAATAGGTATCTTCTATTAACAAAAAAATGATTATAAAAATAATTAATAATACGATAACAAAAATTATTTTCACGTTTTTAAGTTGTAACTGTACAAGTTATTTGTTTGTTACATGTCTGTGGAGGTAAAAAATTATAGAAAGCAGTTATAATAACCATGCAAAAATATATACTATCAGAAACAAATGAATGTAAGTAAAGAAACGAATAATGAAATCATAAAACACTAATAAATATGACAAAACAAATTATATAGCACAAAATAAAGATAATGAGAAATCAAACTAATAGGTATCTTCTATTAACAAAAAAATGATTATAAAAATAATTAATAATACGATAACAAAAATTATTTTCACGTTTTTAAGTTGTAACTGTACAAGTTATTTGTTTGTTACATGTCTGTGGAGGTAAAAAATTATAGAAAGCAGTTATAATAACCATGCAAAAATATATACTATCAGAAACAAATGAATGTAACTAAAGAAACGAATAATGAAATCATAAAACACTAATAAATATGACAAAACAAATTCTATAGCACAAAATAAAGATAATGAGAAATCAAACTGGGGAATGCCTTTTTATCTTGTAGCTTAAGCAATGCATGTTTAAACCTTAACTCCTTTAAGTAATAAAATACGTGTTTTGACAAAAAAAAAATTATTTCATTAAATCCCCTTTATAATAAAACAGAAGTACACAACATTGTTTTGTAGACTATATAATTTTAATAAGTTGGTTACAAATAGGTTACAGATTAATTGACAGAATAATTAGTTACAAGTTAAATATTGGGTGCAACTTTAATTTATTTCCGAAAATCTTAAAGAGAATATTCTAAAGAATCATTGGATATTATCTAACTTACCATATTAATTTTATTTATTAAACTATTCATCAATATTAAAATCTTTTTATATCTAACTTAACATATTAATTAGTTAGTTATCATTATACTTCACCTCTCATTTTTATATATGAGTCTATTTTGTGAAACAAATAAATTATCATATTATTTATTATAATTAAAAAATAGTTTTATTTCCGGATATACCATAAGTTGAATTTTTATAAACAAATATAAATTGTTCAATCTATAAAATATTCAAGCTTTAGTAATATTATTCTTTAAAAATAATATCTATTGAATTAAAAAATTTACTGAGTAAAAGGTCAAAATTTGAATATTTAAATTCAATTTCATTTTTTTTTGAATTTTATAGTTATATAATATAATAAACTTTAAATAATTTATTTTGAAATATTGATACTTAATATAAAAGTTAAAAACTATAAACACTCTAAATTGATTTGTTATAGCAATGTCAATAATATGTCACTATAATATGAAAGAATTTCAAGAAACCAAGTATATTAAAATAAAAAGTATAACAATATATTAAATTATTCATAATATAATAACTCGTTTTTTGAAAGCCAAATGTATTATAATGACATTCAAGTTATGATGTAGAATATACATTGTTGAAATAACTTCACATACATAAACTAATACAACATATTAAAATTTTATTCTAAAATAGAAAATATACAAAATTTTGAATAAATTAAAATTTAACCAGTGTTATAGCACGGGTAATTATCTAAAATCATTAACAATATAAAACTTACAAAATAAGTGTCTTTTTTTCAAGCAATCATATTTAGCATATGATTTTATTGTGATACTAGGATTTTTGTGTGTCTGTCTTAGCAGGTTCAATTAACCTTATGTAGTGTAGTAGGTGTCAATCCAAATGGGATGTTGCTAGCAATCAACGTATCACAAGTTAAGCCAATTCAAAAAGAGTGTTTGTCTAACAATCCTAGAATGATCAGAATGCAAAACGGAAATGAACTACAAAACTAGAAACAAAAATGCATGACAAGAAGCAAACAAGAATAAGTAAAAGCAAAAACGATTCTAAGCATAAACTAGATAGCAAGATCGGAAACGGTTTCATGAATGCAATATCAATCAGAAAGATAGAAGTCCTAAGGATGGGAGTAATTGATGTCGGCAGAGTCTCCTAGTCTACAGAGCGTTTAACATGCCACAAGCAAACTATCCCTAAACAATGAACATCACGACTTAGCTAATCCAATCTCTTGGCAGAAACTACTCAGACTCAACCACTTCCAAACCTAGCTCTCGCTAGAGAAACATGGTCGAGCAGGCATGACGAACCAGTTCATTCACGTCAACGAACACCCTAGACAACTAATCTCTTAGGCTATGAATGCAAGTCTCTAGCAATAGTTGGTCAGACATTTCATCAAACATCTTTTGGGTGCAGAAATGTCTAAGACCTAGTTCCAATTGATAAGAGAGAAACTAGTATTTCTAACTCTAGTCCAGAAGGGAATCATACGAATCTAAACTTAAACACCCTACATATTAAGATAATCCACCTAATCTATCCCATCCTCAAGAACTCTAACACTACTTGGATCCAGAAATCGTCATCAAGGATACAAACTCGGAAAACATTGAATCAAGTATCATCAGATGAATAAAAATGGGATGAACAACTTTGTATAAGAAATCCAATGCAAAAACTCAATAAAATCAATCTGATTACAAAGTCTCAAAACGTTTTAGGTAGCTATATAAACCTAAAGGAAAAAAAACGAGATGTCTGAGTAAAAACTTAACAAAATGTATTTATAGTAAAACATGGAAAACCCTAAAACAAAAAACGACAGGATAGAGCGTCGGTTCGGGAATCGGATTGGCTAAATTGGAACGTCTTTCTTCCTGACGTGTGCGGTCAAGTCAGTGTGCATCGGGTCAAGCTGGGTCGAGGGGAGTGGTGCCTACTCGAGCTGGGTCGAGTGGAGTGTATGAAAGAACTACCTAAACATGCAAGAACTACCTAAACATGCAAAGTGTATGAAAGAGGCTAGGAAATGATGCAAAACAATGAGTTATCCTACCTAAGTGCATGACAAATACATGCTAAGGAGAGACAAAATATAGACATATCATATTGCATAATGTTTTCTCCAAAAAACTTTTTAAAACTATCACATAAATAATATTTTATATAAAAAATTATAATATAAATAAAAAAAATTTCAATCCGTGCTCTAGCACAGGTCTTAATCTAGTAGTATTCTATTTGGGCGAATTAGTGTAGTAGCCAAATTTGGAAATGTATTTAAAGGTATAGCATATTAATTCAAAAAATTGGTGATAACATAAGGGGTAGTAAAACTTACCAATTGGAGTATTGATGGTTTGGTGGAGGAAGGTGGCCGGAAAGTTATGGCCAGAGTTGGTGGCCGCCGGAGGTGATGGTCGGAGGTGGTAGTGGTGACCGGAGGTGGTAAAGGAAGGTGGCCGTAGGTGGTGGCTGCCAGAGGTGGCCGGAAGTGATAGCC
>NC_025693.1:2083934-2090887 GCF_000633955.1 Camelina sativa
ACAATCTATTTAATATTAGATATCACACATGTCATGATCTGATTAATATCAAAATTGGGCACTTGAGCGCATGTTAAAATCAAATTTGATTATTAGCATAAACCAAACACGTATATTTTTGCGTATTATGCTAATAACTCCTATCAAACTTGTAAAGAAGAAACCATTGTCCTTCCTGCAACACGTCTATGTACTCAGCAAAGTAAAGCTGACTTCTGAGTTTAGCTTGGATTCTTTTTCCCTATAATTCATGAAAAAACTAATTTCAGATTTAAATTTAAGGTGATGATGGATATAAATCGAATGTTACCTTTTCATCAACCAAGATCAAACAAATGTAGGTAGGCTGCATTATAACGATTTCGGGTATCCACAGTCTCAATACTTTTACAGCAACACTCAACCTATCTGTTGATGGGTTCAAATCCTCTATGTATGCAACCATCTTTTTTTTTGGTATTTGGTTTTTTTTTAGAAAGAAGAAAGACGATGAAAGGTGAGAGGCTAGAATATAGTGAATGTTTTATCTTGGATATATCTACAAAAGAGGAATAGAAAGAGTGATTGGAAGTTACGTAAAAATTTATGACAATTTCGTAATGTTAGTTCGAAATTGATTTAATCAATGCGAAGACTTTGAAAATAACAAAAATCTTTTTTGTTTGTACTTGCATCCATACATGCATTGGTTAAATTTGAGAATATAATAAAACTATTTAATCGAAACTATAATGCATAATTGATTAATTCATATTTATAATGTATTATATTCAATTATACAATCTGCTTGAATTAAGGTTGTTACTAATCGCATATACCATAAATTATTCCAACGATCTCAATTCCTACTGCAATAAAAATATGAGAAATATTCATATTTCAAAATAGATGACAAGTAATTAGAAATCTTACTTAGTTTAGTTAAGAATATTGTATGGTGATGGAAATTGACTTCTGTTTAATTTTGTCTTCCATATAATAGGTTTATAACACTTTTTTTAAAGAAGTAATGTTCTTAGCAATATTGAAAACTTGTTTCAAACCTTTAAAGTTTTGTATCTTAAAGAGATTAAAGTCGAATTCTGATCAATAACTAAACTAATAAATTTAAGGGTTGTTACTTTTAGAAATATACAAATTTAGTAGTTGATTTGTACTTTAAGTATTTAATTTCACTTTTAAAAATGGACTTAGTTATGTAAACTTTAATATTATTCTTTTGAAGCCCAAATACAATTTTCATGAATTCGATGAGCCCAATACATTCGGTATGGTTAATTAAATCATGATGGATAAGGATTTGCGTCAAAATAATTTACTACGTTTAGACAATATAGAAATTATTTTTGAAAGTAATATAAATTCGAGGTCATAAAAACATTACAAATAGTTATAAAGTTCACATATTCATAAAAGTTTTTTAAAAAATAAATTGCCTTCACCTTAAGCCCCGTATACGATTATTCTTCATGCTCCAGTACACGTTTTATGTAATAGCGTCCAGCAAATTCGGAGCTAATATATAGAAAGCACATTCATAAGTTAAACCCTAGCATGATTTACTACATGGTATTTATAAACATTTTAACTTACATAGCCTTGTGATGCTCAAGTCCTTCGAAATCCGGTTTTATAAAGATCTTGGAGGAGGCCAATGTGTTTTCAATACACGGTTTACCTAGAGATGTTTACAGTGTTATAAAAGTTTAGTAAATGAGTATACAAAATAGTCAGTCTTTAACATTTATTAAAACTTGTAAGTGCTATTAACAGTCATACTTTCATACTCTCCAACCCTCCAGAAACGCAGTACACAAAACACCGGTTCGTTATGATATGTGAGATGGCATCCTGACGACTCCCATGAATACATGAAAAGGGTAGCATAGTTGTTTACTGCACGGCACTTGATAGATTCATTCCTACAGATGAAGATAGTAGAAACATTTTATAAAGAGTGAGAATTAAAACTATTAGCAACATGATATGTGGAATAAATGTGTCTTACCTGCCATTTAATAGCGTGAAAACAACTACACCAGCATGTTCTCTGTTGTCCGTTACAGCTACTACACATCCACAAACATCTATTTTTTGCCAAAAAATCATTTTTTTATTCCAATAAGATGAGTAATTGTTTCCAAATCTATAATCTACATAAAACTATTTAGTTTAAAAGTTCTATTTGTACTTTTATATTGGAGGAACCAATTTACAAAGTTCCAAAATTCTGAAGGTATAATGATTTACCAACACAAAGATATCAATATCTATCAATAATTGATTCTAAATCTATCATCCATATAAATTACTTATGTAAAAGTACCATTTGTACTTTAAATGGGAGGGACCAATTCGCAAAGTTCCAAAATTATGAAAAGTATAAAGATTCACCAACACAAAGATAGCAATATCTTAGAATATTTGTTTCTAAACTTATGTAAAAGTTCTATTTGTACTTTATATGGGAGGGACCAATTCACAAAGTTCCAAAATTCTTAAAAGTCTGAAGATTAACCAACACAAAGATAGCAAAAATCTTTATCCACATGGTATAATTGAAATTATTATAAATCGTATATTAAAAACGTACCAAAAGAGATGGGATGATGGATTCTTGAACGATATATATCACACAAATCTTCAAATCGGAAGTAATTTTTCGAATTTGCTGATTCTAACTAAATTATGGTTGATTCATCCGTAAACTTGATTTGGAAAGGATGATGAGTATTCCTCTCTCTAAGGGTTGGATTGATGATTTTGAAAGTCCTAATCTCATACCATTTATCCTCATAAATATACTTCCCGAGCTTTTTAGTGTTGTTGGAACAAAGGCCACCTCAATTGTGTCACCCTTCAAAATTTGATAAAATTGTGTTAGTAATCTAATAGATAAGACTCTTAAAATAACAAATTTAAGTAGAATTTATCATTTGATAAATTCTCTAACCCTTTCGTCCACAAGTAGAAGAACTCGTTTGCTGAAGAATTCGTAGACATACCAAGAATTTAAGACCTTGGCTTGGATACACCAGTTGGTTCTTCCCGGATGAAGATCAGAAATATAATCGATATTCATGATTCTATCGAATTAGGGTTTTCTGTTTTCTCTCAGTTGTCGGAGACGAAAAGGGGATTTCAGAACTGTAAGAAAACAAAGAGGCACGATTAAACGTTGCGTACCACTTTTTTTTCACTATTATATATTATTAATAAAATTATGATAACAAATGAAAGACAGAATTTATTTTTAATAGACATGATGCAAGATTCTAAGTTAAATGTGTTTGAGATTTAATTGTTAAAATTTAGACTTTATCATACAGTCAACAATATTTTTCTACCATTACGTAAATATATTCTATATTTAATTACTTACCAATACCACCATTTTAGTTATATTACATATAATTATAATGAGTATTATGAGTCACATTGTATTTTTAAGATCCGAAAAATTTGTATAACTAATTATATAAAATATATAAAATAAATTTTAATCTAAAATCCAAATCAAATTTCAATTACAAACATAATAATTAAACAGTTTCAAAAACCTCTTTGAAAACAACATTAAGTGTTTTATTCTGGCATTTCCCATCTTTATCAGTAATTAACACCTTCAATCCTTTCCTGGTTGTGACTCGAGAGAAGGCAACATAAAGTTGTCCATGTGTGAAAACCGGTTTCGGCAGAAACAATCCAACATGTTCTAGCGTCTGACCCTGACTCTTGTTTATAGTAATTACAAACGTCACGGTAATAGGAAACTGTTGTCGTCTCATACGAAAGGGAAACTTTCCATCAGATGGACTAACATACATTCTAGTACTCGATCACCAACCTTTTTTCCCGTCACGATCCTTGCTTCGATTACATGTTTGGCCATCTGAGTAATAATTAGCCTCATACCGTTACATAAACCTCCCTTAGGATCTATATTCCTTAGTAACATGACAGGTGCTCAAATTCTCAAAGTCAACACATGGCTTCGCAGTCCAGAAACTTGAATACTGTTTAGGAATTCCTGAGTGTAGATCATATCATCAAGTCCGCTTGTATCAGACGTTTCAATACTATCAGAGCTAAGATATCGTCTCTCCTCACCTGTAAATAAAAATTTACAAATTTGTATATGTTTTGAATACTAGAATATTTTAAAAAAAGTAAATTTCTATACCCTATTTAATTTGCATACCTGGAAGCTTAGAAAGCATAAACTGATTTATCTTATCAACATCGTCATTTCTTGGACTTAGAATAGCTCTTTCACTAAAGAATTTTGGGTCAGTCCTCCTTGTAAATTGTTCTCCGTAGATCTCTTTAACTATTGCTTCAATAGGATTTCCACTTGTATTAATTAATAAATCATCCGGAATTTCTATCTCCACATCCCCACTATCTGACTCGTTAATTTTGCCATCCCCAATATCAAGAAGCCACTTAGAAAAAGTAGCAAGAGCACCCGCATCCATACTATTACGTGCCTTGCGAAGTCTCAAATTTTCGGTAAGTTTAAGAACTTTACAACTATTCCAAAGAACAGATGAGTTGATAGATGCTAAAACTGTCGCTACCCTTCCTCCTTCCGTAATAACTGGCAAAATCTGTCTAAAATCACCTCCTAACACAACAACTTTACCTCCAAAAATCTGGTCACACTTCATTATATCTCGCAAACTCCTATCTAAAGTCTCATAACAAAGCTTGTTCATCATCGGAGCCTCGTCCCATATTATGAGCTTTGCTTCTCTAATTAAATCAGCAAGATCAGATTCGGCATCTATCGAACACACAGAATATTCATTAAGATTGATTGGAATACCAAATCTTGAATGAGCCGTTCTACCACCTTCCAAAATCAAAGCAGCTATACCACTTGAAGCAACATTAAGAACGATATTACCTTTAGACCTTATATCAGCACCAAGAATAGTCCACATAAAAGTTTTTCCAGTACCTCCGAAACCATGGACAAAAAACATACCACCTTTATTGTGATTCACAGAGTGAATAATTTCTTCATAAACACGCCTCTGCTCATTAGTTAGCATAGGTAACAACTCATCGTACAACTCCTGTTGTTTATGAGGCTTATATATTCTCTCATCTGCGATAAGCCTATTTACTCATGTGTTCATTATACTATCATTTGGTCTAGGCATTCTCTCGAAGGCCGTAAGAGACGTCCCATTCGATTGTAACATAAGTTCTATTTCAGTCAAACATATATTTTCTATCTGAGTCCGTGACAACATTAGACCTACCACAGNAAAGTTTCGTAACAAAGCTTGTTCATCATCGGAGCCTCGTCCCATATTATGACCTTTGCTTCTCTAATTAAATCAGCAAGATCAGATTCGGCATCTATCGAACACACAGAATATTCATTAAGATTGATTGGAATACCAAATCTTGAATGAGCCGTTCTACCACCTTCCAAAATCAAAGCAGCTATACCACTTGAAGCAACATTAAGAACGATATTACCTTTAGACCTTATATCAGCACCAAGAATAGTCCACATAAAAGTTTTTCCAGTACCTCCGAAACCATGGACAAAAAACATACCACCTTTATTGTGATTCACAGAGTGAATAATTTCTTCATAAACACGCCTCTGCTCATTAGTTAGCATAGGTAACAACTTATCGTACAACTCCTGTTGTTTATGAGGCTTATATATTCTCTCATCTGCGATAAGCCTATTTACTCATGTGTTCATTATACTATCATTTGGTCTAGGCATTCTCTCGAAGGCCGTAAGAGACGTCCCATTCGATTGTAACATAAGTTCTATTTCAGTCAAACATATATTTTCTATCTGAGTCCGTGACAACATTAGACCTACCACAGAAAATTTAAAACACTTTATTATATTTTCTTCCTTCGAAAACGAAATATTTGCATGAAAGTAAATAAGTTTTTGAAATACCTGGATCATTCCTGTTTTTCCTTTCTTTAAACAAAATATCCTCACACAAGATGTCTTTCGTTTTATTCCAAACTTCAAGAGGGACAGGTAAACTCTTTGTATGCAGTAGGATCGCAAATAACTTTCTTAAAAATTCCCCAAAACACCATTCACCTGCTTCGTTTATAGTTGCAATGTACTCCTTATCATCATCCAATAATCCCAATGCATAGCAAGCTTCTTGGAATTCTTTATAAAGTACACCATTGACTGTTTTTAAATAGTCAAAGCTTGTTGGTCCTGGAATTTTATTAAGCAGAACTCGCAAGTAATAGGCTTCTCCTACAGAAGGCGGTACATACGTAATTCTGCCTATTGCAAAACTTTTCTGTTTCTCTGACCTTGGATTCCAAAGTTTTTCTCTCTTGTTCCACACAAATTTAGATGGAAATTCAGCATACGTAAGTTTTTTGGCCTGGGGATAAATCTTGTTGCATTCCATCCAGCCCAAAAATTTAGAAGTTCTATTTGTTGTACGGTGCAATACATCTTCTATTGGATCATCCTGGTTGTAAATAGCCAATTCTTGTCCTGGAAGATGAAACGGGAGCTTTTCTACGGCTGTAGTACGATAACAAATCGGGAAAGCAAAGATTCGCCAAGAAGCCTCACATGCAGATACATACCTAAAAAATCTTGCATTAGTTTGTTACGTATAATTTAATATGAGAATGTTTGACAATCCTAATAAGTTATTACCTGCAATTGAAAAACTTTTTTATTTCATTTTCCTGATCTTCTTCTCCTACTTCGGCTCTAACATAGTCCGGACCTTTAGTGATGTACTTGGACAAATACTTTACTGAACGTGTCTGGTTGCACCACTCAACATTTATATGAGCACGAAAACGGAGTGATAAATCACGATTATAGGGAATAACGTAACTATTATCGTATTGAAAACCTCTTTTCTCCACGATTCTCACATCGTTCCGTCGTCTATATATTGGATAGCCAGCATCGTCGACAACAGTAT
>NC_025693.1:2091758-2103942 GCF_000633955.1 Camelina sativa
TTCCACACAAATTTAGATGGAAATTCAGCATACGTAAGTTTTTTGGCCTGGGGATAAATCTTGTTGCATTCCATCCAGCCCAAAAATTTAGAAGTTCTATTTGTTGTACGGTGCAATACATCTTCTATTGGATCATCCTGGTTGTAAATAGCCAATTCTTGTCCTGGAAGATGAAACGGGAGCTTTTCTACGGCTGTAGTACGATAACAAATCGGGAAAGCAAAGATTCGCCAAGAAGCCTCACATGCAGATACATACCTAAAAAATCTTGCATTAGTTTGTTACGTATAATTTAATATGAGAATGTTTGACAATCCTAATAAGTTATTACCTGCAATTGAAAAACTTTTTTATTTCATTTTCCTGATCTTCTTCTCCTACTTCGGCTCTAACATAGTCCGGACCTTTAGTGATGTACTTGGACAAATACTTTACTGAACGTGTCTGGTTGCACCACTCAACATTTATATGAGCACGAAAACGGAGTGATAAATCACGATTATAGGGAATAACGTAACTATTATCGTATTGAAAACCTCTTTTCTCCACGATTCTCACATCGTTCCGTCGTCTATATATTGGATAGCCAGCATCGTCGACAACAGTATTATCCATGAATGGTTTTGGGAAGAATTTTGTGCATTGCCCATTATTCATGCAGACACTATCTCTATTCATATGATCACACGGACCATGGATCATCACATCAGAAACAACTTCGTATAAATACTTATCCACCTCTTTATCAGGAATCTCAGCGCTGATGTATTTATCAATGTCGTCTGATGTACGCATCTTATTGTCTGGGTGTAAAAACAAAATCATGTGCGCATGAGGCAGACCCCTCTTCTAGAATTCTATTGTATACATCGCTGAAAATTATTAAAACAAATTAACATTTTTTGAAAAACATTAATAAGTTATATTTTTCCAAAACTAATATAAATAATAATAATTAAAATTTATTTAATACATACCAGAATTTACGATACCAAAAGTTTTTTCCTTTCTCACTTGGTCCATTAATCTATCAAGTTTCATCTTAAAAACTCGACTACATATATCATGTCTATCTTCTTTACTAAGACGATGCCTTGCTAGAAAACGATCTATTTCAGGCCACCTTGGGTTGCACGTAAAAGTTATGAAAAGATCAGAAAATCCAAAATACTTGCAAGTAGCCATGGCGTCAAGATAATGTTGCATCATATATCTCTTTCCACCCGTAAATGATGACGGAATAAATATTCTTTTTCCATGTTGTGCAAGATCTTCATGTCCTTTTTCAGCAGCTTCAATTATTTTATCGACTCTTTCAGTTCGGAGTTTGCTTTGGTTAATCCATATGTAGTTCAACCTGTTCGATTCGATGGTAGTGAATGCATCGACTAAAAACTGCTGGAATAATTTGCCTGCCATATCAATAGTCGAAGACTCTTCATATCTTTCAAATATTCTATACACATAAAATTCTCTCATGGTAACGGTTTTCCTTTTACGTCCACGGGTATCCATGAAACCTATATCGATGCCTAATCTGAATCCATCTTCACCATAAGGGAACAACAATGGGTACTGTAAAGGCAAGTACGCGGTATGAAGCTCACTTATTCTCTGTAAATTGCCCGAACGACTTTCTATAACAATGTCACGTTTATTCACACCAGCCGTAAAATCTCCGGGTATTAAAGTAGTGACCTCTTTACTGGTAAGAAGATTATGAGTTCTTGCATCAGTACTTCTTTCTGAAGGTAATATTAATCGCAAACCTTTGCTACCTTCTTCCATATTAAATCTTTCACGTGCCGATCTAAACGCCTTAACATGCGGATTATGACTATCAAGCATCTTTTTTAATAGTCCAACAATCTCATGTTTTAAATCTCCAGAAGATCCTGATGATCTATATCAACAACAAAACACAAAAATTAATAATAATCATGATTAGTAGATACATCAAATTATGCTAAAGATATTTAACAAATAATTAAGATATGGAAAATATTTAAATACATATTTATCAATATATATAATTATCTAAATGCAGAAATTCTATTAGTTATCTCGTTACATACGTCATGTATATACAATTGCAAAAACATTGGTTCCTTTCCAGGTTCTGGCAAGATATCACCGATAAGATGATAGTTTTCTCTGCACATCTGAAATAAATACGACCCTCTACCATTATTTATTGAATGGTTAATTTTCCAACCTAATGATGTGAAGGAAAACATCATGTTGTACGCTCGTATGTTATCGCAGAAGTTTTTACCCCTATCGTCATTATTATAAAACAACAATAATAATGTTTTAGGCGCAATCTTCAAAGTAGGAAGTATTACTTTGCCGTGATGGCAACACAGTGAAAAATCTGGCTTTGCCTTTTTAGTCTGTTTGTTCACCCGTTCTCCATACCTTATATATGCTCCACAATTATCACATAAAAAATAAGGATCTCCATCATCATAATAACCTACATAAACATTTTGTTAAAAAAATTATTATAAATATATGTTAGATATGCAAATTGCGTATAACGAATCAGATATGCATCGAGATATACCATTATTTAATAACTTAGCTTTTACGGGAGGAAAGCCAAGAAACGTCTCAGATGTCGCATTGTTTTCATTAGTATCGAATGAAATCCCATTAGTAGAGCTGTCTGAATCACTTTCATCGTTCGTATCCGAATCAGTTGCGACGAAAGATGCGAAATCTTCCTGTAAACCGGGAAGAAGGAAATTTTCTGCATAGGTAACAATTGGATTAGTTTTAGCATTTATATGTATTTTATATATATATATACTCATTTTGAAATCACTTCCCGAACATATTACCTTTTTTCTTCCTTTGTGCCCGTTTAGACTTTAGTATTTGCATTATTTTCAACCTTGCCATCTTATGTGGATCAGGATACTGAAAATTCAGTGCATTCGTAAAAGTAGGAAGATTTATCGTAGAACTAACACCTGTAATTTAATAATGTTGTTACGTGCAATCTATTAGTTTCGAATGAAACATATCTCTTAATGTAAAGAATAGAAAATGTCTATACGTTTTCTAGAGACGGCATGTGTCGTTACATTCTTCCTCCGATATGGAATCTTCGAAGGTCTCATTATAATACGTCAAGTGTAGCAATCTGCAAAATGAATTTCAAAGTACGATCAAGAATTCATATAATCGAGTAATTTTGACCATTTTATTCTAAATTTCGCTGTTAGGTTTGTTTATATTGGAAGACGGTGCCGTATATATGATGCAAACTAAAATGTACTAAATATTGATATATACGAATATTGACATATGTATCTATATATCCTCTTAACTTTTTTGAATATTTTTAAAAAAATATGTTATTTATCTTTCTATTATGTATGGGAATATCTATTACGTATTTTTTGAAATTTACTTTCTTGGTCTTTGTCAATATTTTTTTTTTGTTTTATTTCCATAATTTTGTAAATCTTGATCGGGTCATTACTGTACAATTAGTTTAATCTAAATATTTTTCTAATTTTATATAATAATTATTATAACAAAATTTTAAAACATGTCAAACTATATTTTATTTTTTTCCATTATACTATTATCGAACTTTCCGCTGAATTGTCATATTATAATTATTATTAATTAGGAAGATAATTTTATTGTGTTATAAAACTAACATTTGATAATCATTAAAAAGTGATAATATCCCTTTTAAAAACATAACGAATTATTCTAATATCGTGATCTTAATAATAAATAAAAATACTGATTATTATTTAATATTTAAATCTAAAATTAAATTTCAAAAACGATATTCTAAAGTCTATCCTTTTTCATGTTAGATCTTTGCGTACATATCTCTTGTTCTTCACACACCAGAAATATCCAGTAACATCCTTATCATATGTGTTGATTGACTCATTGATAGGCATGACATTGTATTCCATCCAGGATTGAAATCGAGATTTCTTGTTTGTTGATTTCAAAATACTATTTTCACCGTCAACAATGGTATTTTGAACGTCAAGATGAGCCAATGAGTTATCTTCAGAAGAAATTGATTCTTTTCTGGTTTTCCAGTTTTTTTTAACTGGTTCCGGAATGCGATCCTCACAAAAGAAAACAAATTGTTTTGGTTGAATTTGCGAATGGAGCGCATCTTCATCAGGTCCTGATCTTTCTTTGGTGGTTTGACAAACTCCAGATAAACGTTTCATTATGACTCTGCACGTATACATTTGAAACATGAGAATGTAATTTCAATAATACTAAATAATGAAAAGCTTGATTTTTGCTTTACCTTATACATCAAACAGCAAGAACTTAAGAATTGGTTAAGATTTTTTTTTATATTTATACATATAACATGTAGAAGATAAGTTTCACATTCGATAATATTATGTTTCCTAAAATTTCGTATTGAATAAGCAAAATATTCAGGATTACCATTAAGTTTTTAATATAAAAAGTATTGTTAACATATTCGTTAATGATCACTTTCTTAGATTTTCATATTGAATATTCAGATTATTAAATTTGGCCTTTTATTTTTAACATATTATCGTTATTTATGGAATTCTAAATTATGTTAAAAGATTTAGGTTGGGGTTTAGAGATATCCTAACTATTATTATTTCCCAAATGATTATATAATATGATCTTATTTAAATTATATTATATATACCTTCAATATTCATTTATTGTAACATAATTATAGTAATTGATAGAATTTAAGTTTGACCAATGCAAACACGCTAAGATGTTTGAAAGCGATCTTAATTGTCTAAAATAATAAATAAAAGCTTTCAATTCAAAAAATTAAACTATAAAGTTGAAAATAAAAATTAACCAATATCATGTTTTGAAATGATGCAACTTTTTCAATTTCGAGGTTCAGTTTTGATTTTTTTCCTTGTCGTCATGCTATGACCCCCAGTCGTTCCAACATTGCTGTCTGTATGATCTCTCTTAGATGAAGTCAAACTCATTTCAGCTGGTGCGATTTGCAACTTATGGTCGTCGAGATCCAAAGAATTATTCTAAAGTTCATTCCTTCCATACAGTTCCTACATTGAAATTATATACATTGAGATTTAAAAGATTTAGAATTCATAATGGTATTATGGATATCTGTTCTTTTTTTTTGTCTATTTTAGTACCTTTCCAAATTGCACAACCATGTCTTCCTTTTCCCAAAACTTTTCGACAACATAAGCAGACTTGTCGCTTTTTAAATTTTTGATTGTAATCGAAATTTTAAACAGCATAGTCCTCCCTACCAAGGCAGAGAGACTTCCAGGAATAGGTGCAGTATCGTCCTGAATAAAGGTCAAATCTTGATTAAATACTTGTTTTTATAACTTTAAACCAAAAGGAATTCAAATGATTCTATACTTACTTTAGGTTTTTCCAAAGCTAGTTCTTCTGCTTTTTTTTCCAATAAATAGTTGGGCAAGACCGTCAAAAAAGAGCAGCTTAATCTTTTGTGAACTTCCGTACCCAACACGAAGTATGAGTTTATACCTTAAAATAGTTTGGTATGACTTAAATGTGCGTATAGTTATAATCCACAATTCTTTAAAAATTTTAAGAGACTAATTGAAACTTACTTGTAATCGACTTCCATAACGTCAGAATCACAAACTCCACAACTATAAAGTAAATCCTTTCCAGCTTGAGATTCTGGTGGATATGGCTGCACCTTCTTATTGCAAACTTTACAGGCAATATAATACCATTTGGGCAACACTTCAACAGAGTGAATTGTCGCGATTGTCACACATGTTCAGGCCTGTAAAGAAATAATTCAACATTTATTCTCCCATTTATAATTCAGAAAAAAATAAGATCACGATATTAATTTTACATTAGAATCATTACTTCAAGTGCATAAACGATTTGGTCCATAGTACTCTTTTCGTTCACAATGAAAAACTCCTCATATAATGTCACTTTGGGTTTCTGAGGGCTTGGGTCATCATCAAGTTGTATTAAATCAACAGCATCGGTAAGCAACCTATATAGTTATGATAATAATAAGAATATGTATATGATTAAAGCATGTCTTGCAGAATATTATGGAAGGGATATATATATTCATATATATACTTACTTATTTCGAAACGCGTCTACTTCAGACATAACTGGATTTATCAGAATATCGGTAGAGTTGAACGCATTGGAAATACTATAATTCCCTGTAACATGGATTTAATTGGCAACGTTATATTTGACAATCATAAGCTTTAACCATTTTTTTTACGAAAGTAAGATATTACCTTTCCATTCCTTCAGGCATGCAAATCGTATTACACAAACGACAACAGTATCTTGATGTTCTTTTATTTGTGTATCAAAGTCCTTTGCAAGATCCCCCCACACCGTGCAATTTAACCGGGTTCCACTATATTACGAATGCATGAAAAAGAATAAAATTTAGTTATTTTATTTTAAATTAAACTAATTTTCAAAATATTTACTAAAGTTACATACGTTAAATCTTGCAAATCGAAGCTCAATTTGACATTATCCTTCCCTTTCGTTTTGACGCTATTAAGATTTCCAACACTGACAATTTGGCCGATTACATCTACAAAAAAAAAATCATGAATTAATATTTTGTTTTTTTCATGTAAATCTAACTTTTACAAACAAAGTAAATTAACAACTCACCAAACAATATATTCTTATCTAATTCTCCAGATAAGATAGTAGTAAACGCCTGAAAATATTTTTCTGGAACACGAACGGGGAATTCATCACATGGTTTCACAACAGTAGTTCTATAAAAGACGATTTTAAATCCCAAAGAACTTGTCTTATAACTACTAGCATAATCCACTAAGCTGAACGTATCGACTATTTTAGACTCGCCGACAGCGAGCTGGTTTTGAAACCTGTTGAACAAACCATCTTCAATAGATGCATGTATCCTTGTACCCTAAATATAACGATTCGAAGTTATAAAACTAATATCCAGATTCACTAATTTCATAGATAGTTCAAATAAACATGATGCTTCAATTTAAAATTAGAACTTACATCACTATCAACGAAGACCATCTGAAGGGACTTGAATGATTTCCAAAGTCTTATGATACGGACTCTTATCTTTTGATGGTCTAAAGCAGGGTTGAGATTGTCTAACTGAACAAAAGGTCGAACGTTCATCTTTTTAGAAGTCATATTGAATTGAGCATACAACTCATAAACACATTAGCGGAACAATATTTATAGAGATGTTATACAACCGACTTGATTTTTTTATTTTTTTAGAATATTTTCTTACTTTATTTTGTTAAAACGATAATGATGAGGAATGTAAACATATCATTTATGAATATTCTCGATATGCTTAATATCATTATTCAAAAAGTAAATTTAACATTTTTTTACTCTTTCAGATTTAATGAAATTCATCAAGCAGTTGTAAATTACCATATATCGATATTAAAATAAATTTTATTTTGTAAATTATAATAATGGTCTTTAAGATTTTTAATTAAACAAATCTCTATATGTTACAATTTGCAAATATTAAAATTTATTAATAATCCAGAAAAATAATATTTTAATTAATTTATTAAATCCCAAAAAATTATCAAATACAAATTAACAAAAGTGTTTTTCAATAATTTTCAAAAAATACGGAACTTCGAAGTACGGTTTTGAGCATAGTTATCAATAAGGTATTCGATGCTTCTCAAAGGAGTCCTCAACAGCAAGATGAATATAGGAGTCAAGTGAATCTCTGTATTTTGCAGAAGGATAAATTCTAATCAGAAATTTTTCATATCAATTAATCATTAATCAAATAAAGTTAGATTTTATTATTACCTTAGGTCTATATCAAACCTATAGTCGGTATCATCCAAATCTTTGATTCTTGACTCACCATGATCAACGTAATTGTACCTAAATATTTAAAGTTAGTCAGATACATCCACATCTTTTTAAAATATATAATCCAAAGACGATCCAAAGTAAATCTCTGACTTACATGAACATGTAATCTGCAAATTCTGCACTCTTTGGGTCCTCGACAATCTCCGAGCATCCATCGCCGTTTGTTAGGAGAACATTATCATCTAGCATCACCAATGTTAAATAAACAAATTATCCATTATCATAATAAACTGTACTGAATTTATAAACTAATTTTCTATAGACAAACGTAATCACCTCCGAATCTTACTGCTTTCCACATCTTGAACAGACAGACCCTCTTCCTGTTACGCAGTTTGAAAGTTTTGAACATATGATTGGCATAGACTCCTGTTGCGAAGCAGTCAAGTACATATCCCCTTTGGAAAAAGGTTTGTTGATATAATAATGTCAACCAACGTATTTTATCAAGCAATTTAAACAGTTATTACAAATATAACTATTCATATATAAACTTACTCAATCGACTCGATAGTGAATTTTATGTAGCGATCCATCAAGCTCCAACGATAGACACCATCTTCTTTTTTGAAACTCTTGATTTCACCCATATTGGTGATGCATCCAATCAGATTAACTGCCATAAAAACGATTAATATGTATTAAAAATAACAAATTAATCTTTTATAAAACAATCCATTATAAAGTCCGATTTACCGTAAGGCCATCTTCCATGAAACGCATTATCATAAACACGTTTAAAATCTAGATTATTAAAAGATTTGCAAATGATAGGATCTCTTGCAAAACTGATTATAGTTTTGTCTGTGAAGAAGATCCGATAACCGTTTTTAGTTTTCTGGATCTGTTCTCTGTCATCCTTGACTTCGAACTTCTCTATAACATAAGTTTGATCCTCCGACAATTTAAATTCCGGAACACCATTGAGTGATGTCGGGATAGTAGCATGTCCAAATGTACCCTAATTCAGAGAATGATTATCCAAAGTATTTAGACACACGAATACATATGAAGAAACAACGAAATAATTCTGTATAACATACCTCTTCGTCTACCAAGATTAGTTCTGTGGACACATCATTCGAACGATCTCTCACTCCCTATGAACGGAAGACCTTGACACGAATCTTCCATCCCATTGTCCAAGGACACAATTTGTCGAGCATCACAAATCTCGCCATTTTTTTTGTCTTAAAAAACAAGTATTTTAGTTAGAGAGAAGTTTAGAAAGAGAGTGAAATGAAGAAGTTGAAAAGACAATAGTTTGGTTTAAAGTTTTTAAACTCGACTATAAGAATTTATAAGGTGTTAATTGTTGCATAAAAAGTATCGACTCGGAGGGATGTTACCATCCACACCTTTTAACTACATAATTGAAAGGTTCATGAATATGTAGAAATCAGAGGGGATGTCTATTTTGAATACAAAAGGGAATTAATATAATATAGTTTTCATTTTATGAATTAAATAATAATTGAATAATATTATAAATCAAATTAAAATCCAATCACATTATGGATTAAAGTATTATTTTTATCTTATAAATATGAAGTATAAAAGTCATACACTTTAAAAAAATTAATTTCAAATTTCCATATCAGAAAAAGGCATCCAACATCTGTGTGACTTGAGGACATGGAGGATTGATCATGACACTGGTACAATTGTGCACTGTGGTAGCCATCCATGTATCTACATTAATAAAATTTGATAATTAGTTAACGTTTTATAAAAAAAGCAATTATAAATATATCAGCAAGAAATGGTCCGAACCTTTATTACTTTCGAGCTTGGCAAAACGTATTACACATATGATAATATCATTGTCAAGATGTATCCAATGGTCATAGAAGCTGTTCGCGTAATCTTTTGGTAAACGACATGAGAAATGTTCACCCCTACAATTTATCATCACTGAGTACTTCTCAAATCATTGAAATTTAAATTAGAAAGCTCAATAATTTAGAGCAACTTACTCAATATTTTCAAGAACAACGAATAACTCATTCCATTCTTTGTATGGTGGACCTTGTTCCATGGTATTTCCAACACTAAAGACTCTTCCGATAAGATCTACAAAAATTTATACAATAATTTAACTAATCAAGCACTTTAAACTTAACATATAATTTAAAAATAAATTGGTACCCTTACCTACACAATATTCAGAATCAAAATATCCACTTTTAATATCACTAAATGATACGAAAGAGTAAAATTGATCTGAAGACAAAGGAAGTATTTTCTTAAACCATGTCCCATCTCTCTAATGTATTCTGAAACGATGGTCAGTTGGCCTAAAACCGCCATCAACATTGCTTAATGAGAAACTTGATAACATAATCCATTCACCTTCTTCCAAATCGTTAAGAAAGATGTCACGATAAGAAGAACCCATCAATACATGGATTTTTGTACCCTACGTAAACATTATACATAAGTAAATAAAACTAAATTTAAATTTATAAAACATTATATAATATAAATATACCTTCTCATCTACTACGATTAAGTCTGTTGACTTGAAAAGAGGATGACGACACTCAAATTTCCTCAGACTTTTTACGTTAATTTTCCACTCATAAACAAAGGGGTTTAGGTCATCCACATCGAAAAAATAGTCTCTCTTCCCGAACTTTTTTTTATAGCATTGGATAGGAGGTTAGCCATAATAAACTTTTTTCAAAGAATTCTTAGAGAGTTCTGTCTGTTAAACGTATTTATATATACATAATACATAAATCTGTTTTGGAATATTTACATTTAAAGATATTGTCAAATATTCTTTATATTTATCATCGTGAAAACTTTAATGGTATTTGTAAAACAATCATAAATTAGTAAATCATTATTGTCATGTTTCCCGTCATTTTTATAAAATTTCTATTTTGTATAAGTATTCAATATTTTTCAGATATCTACATTCCAAATTATGCTATAACCACAAACATTTCCGCATAAATTAAAATATTCATTAATTTATACTGAATGCAAAGCTTATTAACAAAATATTTTTATTTTCATAGTTATATTTTATATTATCTACATATTTTTATGTAATTGCCATATTTAGTTATCCGTAAATAACATAATTAGATATCTATATATATATATATATATATATATATATATATATATCTAATACAATAGAATTCTTTGATTAGATCATAGTATAATTATAATGCTCAGTTTCAAGTTATTTAAATTAAACTCATTCAATCTTAAAGTCAAATAATCTATTAATATTATTAATACAAAACTCGCTGAGAATTTCTTCAAAATAAGTTTTTTATATGATAATCACCAAAACGGTTATTTCATAAATTTAAAAATCATTTTAAAGGCCGAGCTCAAATATAATAGATATTTTATGATATATCAAATTACACTTTAATTATTATCAATATCGGTTCTCCATTAAGGCAAAATCCTCAAACATCTGCGTGACTTGAGAACATCCATGATTGATCATGACCATTGTACAATTGTGTACCGTTGTTGCCATCCATGTATCTACATTAACAATAAATAATTAATTTACATATTTTCAATTATAAACAATAATATTTCCAGCGTGTATAAATAATTCAAACCTTTGATAGTCTCAAGTTTGGCAAAACGTAACACACATATGATATCAAAATCACAATGTATCCAGTCATTGAAAAAGACATTCGCGTAGTCTTTTGGTAAACGACATGATAATCGTTCAAACCTACAATTATACGTTATGTAGAATTAGAGTCATTAACGAACACGATTGTATTATTAAATCATATTTCGTTAATAGAACGACTTACTCAATATTTTCCAAAACGACGTACAACTCATCCCATTCTTTATATGGAGGACCTTCATCAAAACGATTTCCAACAGTGTACACTCTTCCAATAATGTATGTTCATAAGAATTGCATTAGAAATTATTTTACAGGTATTTCTTTAAAAAATTAATATAATTATTTTAATCTCACCTACACAATGATCAGGGTCTAATTTCCCTCTTTTGATATCATTAAATGATACAAAAGAATAAAACTGCTTGGAAGACAAAGGATGAATTTTTTTAAACAATGTTTTGTCTTCCCAATGTATCATAAAACGATGATCAGTTAACTTAAAAACCCCATCAACAATGGTTAGTGAGAATCTTGATAACGTTATCCAGTCACCTTCTTCCAGATCGTTTAAAAAGATGTCACGGTAAGGAGGACGCATCATCACTTGAATTTTTTTACCCTATATTATTAAAAAATATATAAGCAACATAATATGATTTTTTT
>NC_025693.1:2104936-2109050 GCF_000633955.1 Camelina sativa
CCCAATGTATCATAAAACGATGATCAGTTAACTTAAAAACCCCATCAACAATGGTTAGTGAGAATCTTGATAACGTTATCCAGTCACCTTCTTCCAGATCGTTTAAAAAGATGTCACGGTAAGGAGGACGCATCATCACTTGAATTTTTTTACCCTATATTATTAAAAAATATATAAGCAACATAATATGATTTTTTGTTTGAAATTTATCATACGGGATACATAATGTGAAATTACCTTATCATCGACTACAATCAAGTCAGATGATTTAAAATTAGGATGGCACACCTCAAACTTCCTCAGTATTTTGACGTTAATCGTCCACTCATGAATAAAAGGGTTTAGGTCATCCACATCGTAAAAATAGTCTCTCTTTCCGTTCTTTTTTTTAATTGGATCGAACAGCAGGCATGCCATGTTTATAAAAGAGAATAAAATTTTAGGGTAAAACTAAACCTACGATCTTGTTTATTTCAAGTTGTTATCGGAAATATATATATATATATATATATATATATACATTATCTTTTTTTATTTGGAAATTATATATTTACGATATTGTCAAAACTCAATATTCCTTACCATTAGATAAATTCGATGGTATATATTCATTCTCAGTAATCACCAATATATTTGTATATTTACATAAACTTAAATTATTTACCTAATCTTTTAAGAAACTTACGATTTTTTAAAGTTTTAAATATTTGTAAAAATATATCATTCAATGAATATAGGAACTATATATCAAACATTGCATACCATATTTTATTTACGATTTATGAGAATAACTTTAAAGTCCAAGACTAAATTATGTTTTATTTACGATTTATGAGAATAACTTTAAACTAATTTTAGATTTTGTAATTAGGTCAATATCTCTACTTTATATTATCGCTTTAACGAATTTTCGGGTTTGAGAAGAATAAAATAAAGCATCGATTATATTTTATGTCAGATAATAAAAATTTAAAATTCAAGAACAGCAAACGATTAAGATAAAATTCTTAACATTGTTAATGACTAATAAAGGGAACACGAAGTTTATCCCAATCAATTTTAGGAACAACACATTCTTTTTCATCTTTCTCAATAACAACCCTAACATCTTCTAGCCTATTTCGCTCTTCAATCAAGTCGATTCGCCCCTCCAAGATATCATCTATTAGCGAGATTTGAGCATCGATTGTTTCAAACTGACAGTTTAAGCCGACAGATTCTTCTTTTTTGTTGATATACTCTTTCAACATATCAATAATCGCAGTGAAATGTTTCGTCGTTTCCTTTAGAACCACGTCTCTCAATTTTAGGACCGCTTGTTTAACTGTGTCGATTGCTCCATCTTCCCAGCCGAAATCTGACATAGGCTCTTTCTGTTTCCTAGTACTTTCACCTTCCATCTATGATTTTGAAAAAAAAAATTATAAAAATCTTTAAACTTTCAAACTAAGAACTGTTGTGACGAAAAAATTTATTGAATATCGTTTGGGATCTTACCACAAGGTTATGGATGATAATAAGCTTTTATTTTACTCTTTCTTTCTTGACAGGGGAAAACAAAAGGTCACGATAATAATATAAAGACTTAGAATGCTTAAATATTAGTTCTAAGAGTCGCGAAGGTTCTCTAATTGGCGTCTATTAAGGCCAGGCCCATATAGGTTAACCAAGAAAAACATTCGTTCCTCTCTGTCAAATTTTATTAGATTTTAAATTAATTTAAATCACCTGAGACTACTTGTGAAGATATTTGTTATTTTAGAAAATACTTAATAAAAGTTAAACAAACATTCCGAAAAATATTTAAATAAATAAAATAATTATTCATGCCCAAAGTTTCAACAAACTATAGATTGCTGCTCGTATGACAAAATTATTCATCATCTTCATCTTCATCACTGGAATCAACGTCTAGCCAGCGTCTGTAAAAATAAAACAATTCAGGATTAAACTTCCCACATAATTTTGTTTATACTATTTTTTTCAATTTATTAAATTAATGAACTTACAGCATATCGCCAATATTAATTCCATCCACTTCATCTTCAAGAATGACCTTTGAGCATCGCAACTGAGACATCAAACATTGCATACCTAGCAAAGTAGAATTTAAGTAAAATGATATTTTGGATGGTATATGAGTCTAATATTGAACAGTACCTTCGTAAACAGAGATCCTCCAAAACAGAAGAGTACACATTATTGGTTGATTAGTAGTATAGGTAGGCGAAGACATAATTTGTTTCCGTTTCTCAAGAAATGCAGTACAAACCGAACCAACAGCAACACATTCAATCTCTTGGCCACTTTCAGAAAAACAAAATGATTGTATATAATTTAATAAAGAACTGTTTAAAATAAAATTTCTATGTATTTACAATGTTATAGAAAGTTTTTAAAAATATCTTACTTGTGTTCAAGGATAGTGAAGGTCACAACTTCATTCTCTGAAATGTAGCCATTTTGATGATCGAGGAAATCAATCATCTGCGAATTGTTTACATGTACCACCATTCCTAAGACATCTAATATAAAAAATAATTTTAATGTTTATTAAATATAGTAAAATTAAGATGGATGTATGAACATGAATTGAGTATAAAAACTTACCTACACAACAATTCTTCTCGTCAGGCGTTGCATTTTGCATTCTTGGTGCATCATACATAAGAATAAAATTGTCAGTACTTCGTGGATTTATTGGAACCATTTTTGTTTTTTCCTGGATCAGGATCTCAAACGGATGGTTTGAATTTCGGGATGATTGTTGACCTTCAATCACCTTAAATCCAGAAATCTCGTACCAGTCTCCTTCATTGAGCTTTCCATAGTAACAGTCTACATAAAGTTCCGCATCTATCTTGGCATCAATCCTAGTTCCCTAAAATATAAACATAATTTAGCATTCCATTGATTTATTTTGTTGTATATCTCGATTGATATTTGCAAAAACTGCTAAATGGGATGAGGAAGAAAATTTACCCTTTCGTCTACCAAAATCAAACTTTGATAAAAAGGCTGTCCTTGTATAAAATGCGGTGGCCATTCTCGAAGTATTTTCACAGCAACTTTCGGCTTACGTAAAGTAGGATTCAGATCTTTCAAGTACAGCACCATCCCGATTGGACTTTTTTTTTTGCGTGTATTTAGAAGCTAGAAAAAGTTTCAGAGAGAACTTTCAATTTGTTGTACTTCAAATATTCATAGACAAAGGAAGATAAGGATTATTACAATTACAGTTAAATATTTGTGTGGATTGTATTAAAACCCGTGCTCTAAACAGGGAAAGCTGCATGAGTCTCTGTTCGATATGAATAACCAATGTTTTCGTATTTTCAGAATACTTTATTTTAAAAAAAAAAATAAACTGGACGGTTGAAACTCTAAATTTCAGACTGCATGCCTTCCTTTTTTTATTTTCAACTTGCATGCTGACATCTTTTAATTATGATGCATTGGGCTATCGTTTTTTTATTACTAAGATTTTTGTTGAAACTTCATTGGAAAACTAAAAGTCTTCCACTTCATATTTCTTTTTAAGTAATTTATATGTAGTTAATTTTTATATTTTTGTTTAAAGGAAATTAATGGTTATTAAAACCATAATTCGTTATATGTAACTAATTTGTTTAGCTCATTATATGTAAATAAATTAAATATTTCATTTTATATCAAAGAAAGAATTTTTTAAAATCCAACTACTAACTAAATATAAAATAATTAAAATCCCATAAAATCCCTAGAACACCATAAAAAAAATGTGGAAGTCAGTCTTCTATCCGCGAGTCCTCTTCCTCGATCTCCTATAATTCAATTAAGTAGAACGTGAAAGAAGTTTATAAACGAATTTCGTTTTCATCTATTTTATAGCATGAACAAAGATGTTATTCTTACAATTCCATCATTTTCGCAACCTCACAATTGCGAGGATTGAGTGTTATTCGCGTACAAACTGTAGAAGATATACTTCTTTTTCCTGCAAAGTTATAACAGAATTTATTCCTTTAAATACACGATCATCAAAAATATGCAATAATTTTTATTAAATTAATTGTATACCTTGGAAATCTTCAATAACACCCCAACGAATAACACAAATTAAACGTTCACCCTG
>NC_025693.1:2109805-2125115 GCF_000633955.1 Camelina sativa
CGCGTACAAACTGTAGAAGATATACTTCTTTTTCCTGCAAAGTTATAACAGAATTTATTCCTTTAAATACACGATCATCAAAAATATGCAATAATTTTTATTAAATTAATTGTATACCTTGGAAATCTTTAATAACACCCCAACGAATAACACAAATTAAAAGTTCACCCTGGAATGATTTTAAAGCATCGTAGAATTCTGCAGCCGTTTTTTCGAATAATTCACACCTTAGTAGGATTCTACTAAAATTAAAAAATTAAAATTTGTATGTTTTAAAATAATGGATAAAGAGTATGATTATGTATAATATATAAATATATATATGAGTTTTATAATTTACCTGAAATCACGAAGATCAAATGAGATTTTGTGGTTAATTGAGATATCCTCTCCTCTTTTTTTTTAATTTTAAGATTATCTTCAGTACTTTCCAGCTCATCATCTTTTTCATCTTCTTCTAAATCTTGGACATAATCTTCGTCATCTTGATCATTGTTACCACTGTTATCTGTTTGGTATTCGCCATCATCATCAGTTTCTTCCTCAGTATCATCCTCTTCTTCATCTTCTTTATAATCATCATCGTCTTGATCTCCAACATCATTGTCATCATGAGAGTCTTCAAAGATTGTGCAATCTGTTTCAGATTGATCATGAAAAGTAATGTTTTTCTTTTGATCTGAACCATATCGAGTACAGTACTTAAATAACATACCGATATTATCACTTTGTGTGACATCCTCATGTTTTCATTATTTTCCACCCCTTTGATTTCCTCTTTTTGTTGTAATTCTCTGAAATTACATCTGAATTTGCCAACATTTACAACCTCACCAATAATATCTGTATAAAATTTAAATTAGTTCAAATATAATGAATATAATATTTGAAATTTCTTTTAAAATAACTGAATTAATCCCTTACCGATTAAGTAATCTTCACATTGGGTACCATCATGGATGAGTTTGAAATTGACGAAATCATAGAAATCTTCCCCTCCAACAATTGAATTCTCTCTTATCTTCGTATTGTACAAAATAACAATTTTGTAACGATATGTAGTAGCTAAACATGAACCATTCTGTTCAACAACCATAAAGTCTTCGAAATCAAGCCAATCACCAACCTTGAACTTTAAGACAAAACGATCATAAACATCTCCACAAAAGGAGCATTGGACCTTTACACCCTAATAAAACATAGTATTATTAATTATCGGATAATACGATTTTATTACATGTCTTTAAAATATTTTTAAAACCTTGTAATTTGTAACTTTCAGGTATAATTGCATATAAACTTATTGTTTGAAATATATAATGAGCTTATAATTAAAATAAAGTAAATACCTTAATATCAGTTAAAACCATCTCCAAACTTGGACCTTTCTTTTCCCACAGACATAAGACCTTCACACGAATTTTCCATTCATATTTTGAAGAGTTCAAACGCGAAACATCATTGAAAAGGCTATACCTAACCATAATTTTTGCTTTTTCTGTTCTTTGGATTTCTTCTTTGATTTAGGTTAAAATCAAAAGAGTTGAATAGACGTATATATATGCAATTTTATATATTCACAATTTACATTTTTTTTCGGAAGTGATATTTTTATATTCTTGTTTTACTATTCTGTAAAGATCTCCAGACATTGATATATCTTTATATTTCCTTTTATTTTTGAGTTAAATAGTAATCTTCTTAATGATTATCATTACGGCTTTTAATGCGTATTTATATTTTCTTTTTTAAAATAAATCATGATCTTACACTATATTCTATTCTGTTTTAAATATAGAATATCTCTTAAGATTATCAACCCTACTTTACATAAGGTATAAAATAACAATTTTAGATTTTTCTAACAATAATCTACAAAATTTTGAACATAATAATTATCACATTTTAAAGAATATTAGCTATCATTATGTCTTTTCTCTATTTTTTTCAAAATTGAAATAATAATCAAGAACTTTAGTAACCGATCGTTTAGATATCATAATATTCATAATACTATTCTCTAAATATCATGCTTATCTTCTCCTCACGCATGAATATGAGCTACGACACCAAGGATTATTCTTCCATATGCAGATTGTTTTCATTAATTAACAATATTATTCAAAATATTAAACATAATTTCTAACACTTTTTTTTTATCTTAATAATAGTTATGAATATAGAATTTCATTGTTTTATTTTGTTCTTATATAATAATCAAGCACCTTGGTATGCGGTCATTTGATCGTCATTAATAAAGTATAATTTTTTATTATTAAAATAAATTATCATTGGACTATTTCTATTTCATAAAATATTCATCCATCTAAAACAATATCAATAAAAATACGATTATAAGATCGCATAACATTCATCCTACTATTCTCTAAAATTCGTCTTCATCCTTTCTTCACGCCTGAATTTTTGCAACGACACCAATCATATCTTCTTCCATACACTGTCTATTTTTTTAAATAATAATAATGTTATAAATTATATATAACGGAATTTGATTGAGAATATTTGAAGATAATTACCGTGTAGTTTAAAAGGAAAGGAAACGACTCTGATTTTTTGCGGTCAATAGCTTCTCTGCAGATATTCACAAAAATAGGATTACGATCAGAATTTACGGAAAAAATGATAGTAAAATGTTTCATTAAATTTTAGTATCAGGATGACTTTAAAACACTTAAAATTTCTGTAATAATACCAAATAAACAAATGATTAACAAACGTTTGAAGATGATCCAAACAAATAATTAGTGTCAAAACCGCCTTTTAACATAGAATTACTACCGAACAATAGCCGAAAGATGTTGTGTTGCTCACTCTGCATCTCTAATCTGTTGATTAATCACACTAAATGTTGTTATATCCGTGAAAATAAAAGATATTAATTTAAAACAATAACTATTAATTTTTTTAAAAATATACCATAACTTCTGGGATATTATTAACACCATTCACAGTCTTTCTGCAATAATAATCAGTAAATACAAATGTTAATATGATTTTCTGAATCAAATATATTTATATATATATAATTAATTTTCCTTTTAAATTAAAAATACCTGTTTTTCACCATACGATCATTGGTAGATTCATCTACACAATGTTTAAATTTAATTTGATCATTAGAAATATATTAATATAAGGAATTTAAATTTAGCAACATACCTTTTAGCATAGATGAAGATGCGGAATTCAAATAAGAAATTTCGATAGTCCTCGCCACCTCCACCTATTCATTTATATTTATTTGTTAGAGCCACAAACATATGAATTAAATTTTATAACGATGATAGAGTAGTTTACTATTAAAATTACCAAACATCTCTCATCACTATGATCATCTTCAGAAGCTTTCCTGCAACTATAGAAATAAGTCTTTCTATTTAGCATCATCAAACTATAAAGAATAAAGTTTAAAGTATTCAAAAATAAAAGACCTAGATTTCTTGTCCGAGAACATAGAACTAAGATCATGACCATGTACTAACTCACCTGAAACATAAGAATTAGTATAATCGTTTTTACAAAACATTAAATAAATCAAGAAACCTATACAATATAATATAAGAAGTAATAATGAAACCATACTCAAAGTTTTGGTAATGCTCGAACCTGCGTTCCAAACAAATACTACAGAAAGAGGACATGAATCATTAAAACACGAACACGAATACGAAGAACCATATAAGGGATCATCAAAACTATAATACATATATAATTTGAACAACATGAGAGAAAATTAGGGTTTTCTCTGTTTTGAAGATTTCGGATTATGGAGAATGATTAGGGTTGTACCTATATATATATATATATATATATATGTTTACAACCTATAATTTTAGGGTTTCGAATAGGTCGGTATATTTTGGTTGGGTTTTTTTTAAAGCCCATTATTTTACGTATTAGCGTTTTAAAATTTATAAAATCACGTTTTGACGATTATATAGATTAGATATAATTTAAACTTTTTATAATTTTCTAAATTAACTTAAAGGGTAAAAACGTCCAGATTGGATTCTCATTAATGGCAAATTAGTAATCTTAAGTCTGAGGATGAATGTGGTGCGTTTCAGCAACCTAAATAGAAAACAAAAGCTTGTCCGAAAATTTTTCAGGGGTAATTTTCATTAAGGGCAAGAGAGGTCAAATTTTGTGAGATTGGCTGTGAGCCCTCTTGACTTCTCCTTTAATATATTAGATTTTCATTTAAAAAAAAATTCAGAATAAAAGAATAGCCACAACATTTGTATAAGAAAAAATTTCTTTTCAAGTTTTTAAGTTGTAACTGTACAAATTATTTGTTTGTGGAGATAAAAAAAATAGAGAAAGCAGTTATAATAACCACGCAAAAATATATACTATCAGAAACAAATGAATGTAACTAAAGAAACGAAGTGACTGCGACGCCGGAATTCGCAATGGGTGCGTACAAATACGTGTCGGAGCTATGGAAGAAGAAGCAGTCAGATGTGATGAGGTTTATGCAGAGGGATAGGTGCTGGGACACGTATTTGTACGCACTCAGCCTTCAATCGTTCGTCTTGTTCGTCCCACTCGTCCCGACAAAGCTCGTCGTCTCGGCTACAAGGCCAAGCAGGGATTTGTTGTCTACCGTGTTCGTGTCAGACGTAGTGGTCGCAAGAGGCCAGTGCCTAAGGGTATTGTGTATGGTAACCAGGGAGTAACACAGCTCAAGTTCCAGCGTAGTAAGAGATCTGTTGCTGAAGAACGTGCTGGGCGCAAATTGGGTGGCCTTAGGGTCGTTAATTCCTACTGGCTCAATGAGGACTCTACTTACAAGTACTACGAGATTATCCTTGTAGACCCCGCACATAATGCTGTCCAAAATGATCCAAGGATCAACTGGATCTGCAACCCCGTGCACAAGCACAGAGAACTCAGAGGGCTCACCTCAGAAGGTAAGAAGAATCTAGGTCTTCGTGGAAAGGGTCACAACAACCACAAGAACCGTCCTTCTCGCAGGGCTACCTGGAAGAAGAACAACAGTTTGGTTCTTCGTCGTTACCGGTGATCAACTTTATGTTTTGTTTTGCTCTAAGTGGTATATCATCTGTGTGGATTTGTGTTTAAAAAAAAAAAAAAAGAAAAAAAAAAAAAGAAACGAATAATGAAATCATAAAACACTAAGAAATATGACAAAACAAATTATATAGCACAAAATAAAGATAATGAAAAATCAAACTAATAGGTATCTTCTATTAACAAAAAAATGATTATAAAAATAATTAATAATACGATAATAAACTCATAGCCCAAAGTGCACTTATCTTTTCGGATACTTGCGGAGAGGTTTAAAAGAATTGATTTTGTCATCTATGTAACTAAAGTGCACTTATCTTTTTGGTCAGTGGTCCTGAGAGAACTGCAAAGTTAAGCGTGCTTGAGCTAAAGTAGTCTCAGGATGGGTGACCTTCCGGGAAGTGACTGTCGGAACTGTGCGAGTCAGAACAAACATATGCAAAGATCATATGGTGATTTGTAGGGACGGTAACAAGTCTTTAAAACCTCCCGGACGTAGCAAACCGACCGTCGGATATGGATGGACTCATGGGCCTAGTGAAAGGACGTGAGGCCCATTAAGGAAGGTGGGCCCATGGACTGCGATTGGACATGAGGCCCAGTAAAATGTGGTGGTCGGGGCATTACAAGTGGTATCAGAGCCGAACCCAGACGAGTGTTGAGTCGAGTGGACTCACACCATCGGGAGTGACGGTCTTGGTGCGCAACGAGGACGTTGCAATCTGTTAGTGGGGGTGAATTGTGACACCCCGATTTCAGAGACTTGCTGAGAGGTTTAAAAGAATTGATTTTACCACCTATGTCACCAAAATGCACTTATCTTTTCGGTCTATGGTCCTGAGATAACTCCAAAGTTAAGCGTGCTTGAGCTGGAGTAGTCTCAGGATGGGTGACCTTTCGGGAAGAGACTGTCAGAACTGTGCGAGTGAGGACAAAACACAGGGAAATATCATGTGGTTATTTGTAGGGACGTAGCAAACCGGCTGTCGGATATGGATGGGCTCACGGGCCTAGTGAGAGGACGTGAGGCCCATTTAGGAAGGTGGACCCATAGAGTGGGATTGGACATGAGTGTAACATCCGTGTTCCGGGAATAGAGTTTAGGTTATGTTGAGTAAACCAAATGAGTGGATTTTAATTAATTTTGGTTTAATTAAATACTGGTTTAATCTAATTAAACCAAAAAGCCCTAATCTCTTTCTCAACTCACGCCTCCTCTCATGCTTTTGTGTTTTGGTCGACATTTTCATCTGAGAGAGGGAGAGAAAGACAATTAAGTGTTGGTTATTTGGTGCAAAGGAGAAAGAGAAGGAGATAAAGCTTTTTCCTTAGTGTTAAGAGAGAAACAGAACTGTTAAGGTTTGGGAGAAGGAGGATTCGACTGGTCAAATCATTTTGAAAGGTACTGATTTTTGGTATGGTTGTATCTAAGAGATTTTCGTACACTCGCCTTTTTACAGAAGTGAATTTGGGTTAATATTCTAGGAGATATTGGCAGTTTCGTGGGGCATTTCTTCTCATTCACGGATTGAGACCAGCGGGTGTTACAGGATAGATTGTGGTTTCATCTGAGATCCGATCGTGCTGAAATTTTGGGCGAAGCTTCTGGACGTATAGACCTTGATTTTCACCGGAGGGATTAGAAAGTTAACGGTTCTTTTTGATTTCGTGGTTTCACTTGTGAGGTTGTTCTTTTCTGTTTTTTTCTGGCAGTTTGTTTTCAATATTTGTTTGTTGTTGTGATTGGTTGTAGGAACAAGTTTGGTTGTTCTTGTATATTGGAAAGCCTCTCATTTGGTTGTATTTAGTTTTGTGAATCACTTGTTAAGGTAAGTGCAGGACCATGGCTTATCTAAGCTGGAGATTTCTCTAATATGCTTGTTTATGTGTTGTTTGGCTTGTTGATTGTTGATTGACGATTGTTGGTTGATGGTTGATGGTTAGAGATGTCTCTATTACTTGTGTGTATAACCCAGTAGATGGGAGGATTGTCTTACTGAGTGTTTATTACATACTCATGCATTGCAATATGTGTTTGTGGTGCAGGTAAAGGCAAAGTGTGACCGTGGAATCAGAGCGATAAAGAGGAGGATGTTCTAGTGGTTCGTTTGGTTGTCTGGGTTCTGTTAGGTTGCTAGAGTGGAGTCCTAGAATGTTGTTTAGGATTGCTGGTTCTTGAATGTTGTTTGGATCATTAGTTTATGATTGGAATTAATATTGGCTATTTATATTTATTAGATATTGGTAATGTTTTCCGCTGATGATTGTGATTGTGGTTAGGTGGCTAGTGGATATGGGACCACTAGTTGTAGTTTATTATTATATTATATTATATATTTATTATTTATTATTAAAAAAAAAAGGTCAGTCTTTTCATTTTGGTATCACAGCCCTTACAGTTCTAGGTTTGGGTTCGCTAGGTTTCTGTTGTGATGTTTTGGATTGCATGCTTTGATTGATTATGTGAGTTAGTCAATTGTGTGTGGCATGGAGTCCTAGAACATCCTCTTCGAGCCTTCAATGAGATTCCACGGTGAGTTATTGTTATGTTTCTTTGTGTGGTATTGATTTGTTTTCTGCTTGTTAGCCTCTGTTCTTGGAAGACCAGTGGTTAAGGTGTTTGAGTTGTTGGTCGTGGACGGGGACGTGGTCGTGGTCATTGTCGGGTGGGTCCCGAGGCCAGTGAGTGTGTGGTCCAGAGTTCCACGAGGAGGTACGTCAGAGGGTCGCAATCGTATCAGGAGGGACCAGAGAGGGTTAGCCGGTGAGCGTGCCGGGGGTGCTGGGAACCAAAGTGTGGGGTTGCAGCAGGTGGAGCTGAAAGGACCAACCTTTTTTTTAATAATAAATATATTAATGTAATATGATAATAAACAACTAAGCTAGTAGTCCCATACCCACTAGCCACTTAACCACAATCACACCAAATAGCGGAAATAATAAAACCAATAAACCAATATCAATTAAACCGTAATAATTCCAAAATCATCAGCTAAAGATCCAATCAATATAAACCATAGAACCAGCAATCCTAAACAACATTCTAGGACTCAACTCTAGCAACCTAACAAAAGCCAGACAACAACCAAACAAGCCACTAGAACATCCTCCTCTTCATTGCCATGATCCCACAGTCACAGTTTGCCTCTACCTGCACCACAAACACAATGAGATGCGTGAGTATTACCAGAAATACTCAGTGAGGCGATCCTCCCATCTACGAGCTATACACACAAGCAAAACAAGTGTACAACTACAAATAAAATATAACAAACCAACTATTTAAACAGAACAACCAATAACACTTTCACCACACCTACACATCATCACACAAAACAAGTCATACAACCCAATCGTTTAGATAAGCTCATGGTCACGCACTCATCTTAACAAGTGATTCACGAAAATAACTACAACCAAATTTGAGGCTCTCCAATATCCAAGAACAACCAAACTCGCTCATACAACCAATCACAACAACATACAAACATTGAAAACAAACTAACAGAAAAATCAGAAAAGAACAACCTCACAAGTGAAACTACGAAATCAAAACGAACCATTACCTTTCTCATCCCTCCGGTGAAAAGCAAGATCAATACGTCTAGAAGCGTTCCACAAAATTTCAGCACGATCAGATAACAGATGAAACCGCAATCGTCCCCGTAACACCCGCTGATCTCAATCCGCGAATGAGAAGAAACGCTCCACCAAACTGCCAATATCTCCTAGAATATTAATTCAAATTCACTTCTGTAAAAAGGAGAGTGTACGACAAACTCTTAGCTACAATCCTACCAAAAATCAGTACCTTTCAAAACGATTTGATCAGTCGAATCCAACTTCTTCCAAACCCTGACAGTTCTGTTTCTCTCTTAACTCTAAGAAAAAAGCTTGATCTCCTTCTCTTTCACCTTTACACCAAATAACCAACACATAACTCTCTTTATCTCCTCTCTCTGATGACAATGTCGACCAAAGCACAAAAGAGGAGGAAGTGTCGACAAAAAGAAGGAGAAATAAGGGTTTTTGGTTTAATTAAACTAAACCAGAATTTAATTAAACCAAAAATCAATTCCTTCGGTTTATTCTACATCCTAATTTTAGAAAGCGGATGTTACAATTCTCCCCCACCAACATAGATTCGTCCTCGAATCTCGAAGGATCATCAGCCAAGGAGTCCCGTGCAACCGTCTCCACGGCCCGCACTCCTCCGACCGATCTACAGAAGGTCACCTCTAGGCGATAGCCTCACGCTCCAGGCGTCATTTGCTCTCGACTTTTTGGATTTCCTTTTACTCATAGGCCTAAACCTTGAGTTTTCATTGGCTCCTCATCAGACCTAAGTCTGCATGCCAATGTTGGCTCCTCATCGGGCCTAAACCCGTATACCATAATATATATATAGGGAAAAATCCAAAACTCGTCTCTCGGGTTACCACCCTACAGCGCGCCCCCGGATCGTCATCCGAAGTCGATATACCAACCATTTACCCAAGCCACAAAGTCTCTGAATATGGCAGTACTAGGAGAACCTAAGTCCTCCAAGAGTCGCGAGCAAACAATTCTGAACACGTCTGAGTCCTATCCCTATCCAGGTTTCCTTCCCGTGGCTCGCGTAAAACATCTCAGTGTCCTACCAACCACATATCCCCTCACTGGAATACCACAAGACCACACAAGGATCATTTACACGCCACAAGGGCCGCCACAAAGGCCAAACAAAATGTCCTAAAGAGGACCGCCACCAAGGCCAAACAAATGTCCTAAATAGGACCGCCACCAAGGCCACTTGTCCCGAAGGACCGTCACAAAGACCATCTGTCCGGAAGGACCGTCACAAAGACTATCTGTCCCGAAGGACCGTCACAAAGACACTCTGGCTAAACTGCCCGCCAAAATGGCCACGCAATTGGCTAAACAGCCGGCCACAAAGGCCACACAATGGCTAAACAGCCCGCCACAAAGGCCACACAATGTCTAAAAGACCGCCACACACGGGCACAATGACTCGAAAGTCCGCCACTAAGGCCACACAAGCCCTCCAAGGCTCTCCACCGCTAAAATGGACAAATTCTAACTCCCATAAAACTTTCCATATTTAGCACTTTCCATTTTTGGAAACTTTCCACTTTTGGAAACTTCTATTTCAGGAAACTTTCCTCCATAAACCCCGCCTCACGGAAACTTTGTACCCCGAGCACCACCTCATCTTGTTACTGAGTCGCACAACCAACCACCCCAAGCGACCGAGTAAACAAGAGAGATGGGCTGGAATACTCCATTCCCGCTCCAGCCATGGATTAAAGATGGGACCAGGCTAAACAAGCTCAAGTCGCGGCTTGCTTCTCATACCACTTCTTGAACCTTGCTTTCCTCTTCGCCTCAGGCTCCCAAGTCTGCTTCTCAACACCATCACAGTCCCACAGGACTCTCATCAAAGGAATCTTCATCTTCCGAAGTTCCTTGATCCTCCTCTCGAGAACCCTCACTGGTCTCGCCTCCAATGTCATGTTAGGCTGAAGATCCTCAGGAATCTTAGCCAACACCTGCTCACCCTCACGGAGACACTTCCGCAACATAGACACATTGAAAACCTTATGGAATGCACGCATTACCTTAGGTAACTCCAGTCTATATGCCACTGGTCCAACCCGCTCAATCACTCTGAACGGACCCATATACCTCGGACTTAGCTTAGTCTCTGACAATGACCTGTTCAGACCCCGCAAGATGGCCATCTTTAGTTACACTCTGTCTTCTACCTGAAACTCAAGATCTCTCCTCCTCCTATCAGCATAACTCCTCTGTCTATCCTTAGCCTCCTTCATGTTCAGCTTTAGAACCCGAATCTTCTCTGAGGTCTCCTGAACAAAGCTAGCACAAAACATCCTCCTTTCCCGCACCTGAGTCCAGCATAACGGTGTACGACTTGGTCTCCCATACAAATCCTCATAAGGAGCCATCTTAATACTCGCCTGATAACTGTTGTTGTAAGCAAACTCTACCAGGTTCAGGTGATCTGCCCAATGGCCACCCCAATCCAACACACACATCCTCAGCAAATCCTCCAGCGTCTGGATCGTCCTCTCAGACTGTCCATCTGTCTGGGGATGATAAGCTGTACTCATATGCACCTTAGTGCCCATCTCTGCCTGANCCTCTCTCAGGATCTCCTGTCTCAACTCTTCATCCTTGGGCACACAAACCCGACCATGCACCAAGATAGTACCATTATCTGAGACCTCATACTCTGAATCCACATCCTTCGAGGCATTCACCAGCCCCAAATCCTTCTCCTAAGCCAACCGCACCTTACTCAGAAGATCTGCTCTACCAACTGCTTCCAAACCCAACGGTTCCTGTGAAACAGCACACAAGCTCAAAGCACTGATCTCTCCTACTAGAGACTTCATCTCCTGCTCCTGTAGTAACCTGCCAAACCAAGGAAACTCTAGATCTCCGTGGCATTCTGCATTCTAGGCCAATTCCTGATAGCTTGAATCTTCTCCGGATCTACAGAAACCCCCTCTGCAAAAACAATGTGACCCAGAAACCCATCTCACGCTGCCAGAAACTACACTTGCTCAACTTAGCAAACAACTTCTACTCCCGCAGCTTCTCCAGAACTGCCTCAAATGCACTGCATGCTCTTCAGGACTCTTAGAAAATACCAGAATATCATCGATTAAAATGATGACAGACACGTCCAGAAACTCCTGAAACACGCTGTTCATCAACCTCATAAACGCTGTTGGCGCGTTAGTTAACCCGAAAGGCATCACCACAACTCATAATGCTCATACCTCATTCTGAAAGCCGTCTTCCTCACATCTGCTTCATCTATCGGTATCTGATGATAACCCGACGCCAGATCTACCTTGGAGAACCAAGTAGAACTTCTCAGCTGATCCAACAACTCATCAATCCTGGGAAGAGGGTACTTGTTCTTGACAGTGACCCGGTTCAAACCCCGTTAGTCATACACAAGCGGAAACTCCCATCCTTCTTCTTAACAAATAACACTGGTGCTCTCCACAGTGATACACTAGAACGTATGAATCCCTTGCTCCATAAATTCTCTATTTACTTCCTCAGCTCAACTAAACAAATACTCAAGTATGCTGACATCAACTCGCTGCCACCTGAATATTGACCCTCTTGTTCGTCCAAGAACCTCTAGTAACTTGCTAGTTAGGGAAACTTCCACAAGATAGCTTATTCCAGAAATAGCTTTCCGCTTGGCAATTTTCCACAGAAAATCATCAGTACGGGCGTAATAAAACAAACAAGTACCAACGTTCGCATTTTTGATTCACCGCATCAAATGCTTTGCAGGCCGCTAACTCAAACCACTTGACTTATTTCCTCCAACAAGCTTCACAAAACCTTGAATCTAACAACCCTGTCCATCTCCAATGAACTTCATCCAACATCGTCGCAACGATTAGTTTACCATGCCATGAAGGCTTCTCGTGAATCTTATGTACCTGGCAACCATGCCCCTTGCCGGCTCATATCTGCTGCAGCTCTCCTTTCTTGGACTCCAGCACTACCGGCCACCCAATCCCGCTTGACCGCACTGGTCATAAAACCTTGGACCAACGGATAACATAATGCTAAAATCCAAGATTAAACCACCATCACTCTCGAGGTCTACACTCCATCGTTATGTTTATACTCATGTTCTATACATTGCTTGCTCCCAACTCTTCCACTCTTAGGTCGCAACCTTCGAGCCTTACCGATCTCACTCTCAGACCACAACTTCGAGTTATACCGTCTCACTCTTTGACCAGAAACCTCAAGTTCTCGGTATCAGGGGAACTACTCATCCCCTCAGGGGAACATCATCCCCTCTGCCACTCTCGGAGCCCTCAGCCCCTCGAGCTATCGGTATTCAGGGGAATCACCATCCCCTCAAGAGAAACAATCTTTAACGACTATAAACATCTCTCGGCACAAAGTACCTCCTTTGGTCCGAGTATAGCATTAACTTTCTAATACCTCCGGTGAAAAGAAAGGTCTATACGTCTAGAAGCTTTCCACAAAATTTCAGCACGATCAGATTAGAGATGAAACCGCAATCGTCCCCGTAACACCCGCTGATCTCAATCCGCGAATGAGAAGAAATGCCCCACGAAACTGCCAATATCTCTTAGAATATTAATTCAAATTCACTTCTGTAAAAAGGAGAGTGTACGAAAAACTCTTAGATACAATCCTACCAAAAATCAGTACCTTTAAAAATGATTTGACCAGTCGAATCCAACTTCTCTCAAACCCTGACACTTCTGTTTCTCTCTTAACTCTAAGAAAAAAGCTTGATCTCCTTCTCCTTCTCCTTTACACCAAATAACCAACACTTAACTCTCTTTATCTCCTCTCTTTGATGACAATGTCGACCAAAGCACAAAAGAGGAGGAAGTGTCGACAAAAAGAAGGAGAAATAAGGGTTTTTGGTTTAATTAAATTAAACCAGAATTTAATTAAACCAAAAATCAATTCCTTCGGTTTTCCCTACATCCTAATTTTAGAAAGCGGATGTTACAGGAGCCAAGGGTCGAGATGATCGCTTGGCGGATCTGTTGACTTGCTGTTGGAGCGGTTACCGAGAGGGGTACCAGTGTAGGCTCTAGTTGTGCCGCATGTGGCGGGATGCAGCCGAGGGCTGCGGATGTTGAGGACTTTCACCTTATGTTAAGAGGATGGAGCGGTTGTAGATGACCGGTATGAGATTATTCTCAAGAGGTATCAGACCTAGAGAGGCGGATAGGTGGACATATGCAGTTGGAGCAAATATTTCTCTGTTTGGGGGTTAATCTAGTTGGATATTAGAAGTTTAGTGGGCAGGTGTAAAATTGCATTGTTATACTCGGACCACAAGAGGTACTTTGTGTCGAGAGATGTTTATAGTCGTTAAGGATTATTACTCCTAAGGGGATGGTGATTCCCCTGAATACCGATAGCTCGAGGGGCTGAGGGCTCCGAGAGTGGTAGAGGGGATGATGTTCCCCCGAGGGGATAAGTAGTTCCCCTGATACCGAGATCTTGAAGATTGTGGTCCAAGAGTTAAACGGTATAACTCGAAGACGCTGGTCTGAGAATGAGATCGGTATGGCTCAAAGGTTGCAACCTAAGAGAGGAAGAGTTGGATGCAAGCAATGTATAGAACGTGAGTATGAACATAACGACAGAATGTAGACCTCAAGAGTGATGATGGTTTAATCTTGGATTTTAGGATTATGTTGGCCGGCGGGCTAGGGTTTTATGACCGGAGTGGTCAAGATTGTGTGGCTGATGTGCTAGGATTGAGTGGCCGATGGTGCTGGAGTCCCGGGAAGGAGAGCTACAGCAGATATGAGCCGGTAAGGGCATGGTTGCCAGGTACATAAGATTCACGAGAAGCCTTCATGGCAGGATAAACTAATCGTTGCGACGATGATGGATGAAGTTCATTGGAGATGGACAAGGTTACTAGATTTAAGGTTTTGGTAAGCTTGCTGGGGGGAAACAAGTCAAGTAGGTTAAGTTGGCGGTCTGCAAAGCATTTGATATAGTGAATCGGAATATGAGAATGTATGGTACTTGTTTGTTTTATTACGCTCGTATTGATGATTTGCTGTGGAGAATAGCTAAGCGGAAAGCTAATTTTGGATTAATCTATCTTGTGGAAGTTTTCCCTAAGAGACAAGTTACTAGAGGTTCTTGGACGAACAAGAGGGTTGACATTCAGGTGGCTTCGAGTTGATGTCGGCATACTTGAGTGTTTGTTTGGCAGAGCTGAAAAAGCAGCTAGAGGATTTGTTGAGTAAGGGATTCAACCGTCCTAGTGTATCATTGTGGGGAGCGCCAGTGTTATTTGTCAAGAAGAAGGATTGGAGTTTCCGGTTGTGCATTGATTATCGGGGTTTGAACCGGGTCACTGTGAAGAACAAGTACCCTCTTCCTAGGATCGATGAGTTGTTGGATCAGTTGAGGGGTGCTACTTGGTTCTCTAAGGTAGATCTGGCGTCGGGTTATCATCAGATACCGATAGATGAGGCAGATGTGAGAAAAACGGCTTTCAGGATGAGGTATGGGCATTATGAGTTCGTGGAGATACCTTTTTGGGTTGACTAACGTACCAACAATGTTTATGAGATTGATGAACAGTGTGTTTCAGGAGTTTCTGGACGTGTCTGTCATCATTTTCGTCGACGATATCCTGGTATTTTCTAAGAGTCCTAAGGAGTATGCAGTGAATTTGAGGGCA
>NC_025693.1:2125626-2141423 GCF_000633955.1 Camelina sativa
AGACGCTGGAGGATTTGCTGAGGATGTGTGTGTTGGATTGGGGTGGCCATTGGGCGGATCACCTGAACTTGGTAGAGTTTTCTTACAACAACAGTTATCAGGCAAGTATTAAGATGGCTCCTTATGAGGCTTTGTATGGTAGACCATGTCATACACCGTTATGCTGGACTCATGTGGGGGAGAGGAGCATGTTTGGTGCTAGTTTTGTTCAGGAGACCTCAAAGAAGATTCGGGTTCTCAAGCTGAACATGAAGGAGGCTCAGGATAGGCAGAGACGTTATGCTAATAGGAGGAGGAGAGATCTTCAGTTTCTGGTAGGAGACAGAGTGTACCTCAAGATGGCCATGTTGCGGGGTCCGAACAGGTCATTGTCAGAGACTAAGTTGTGTCCGAGGTATATGGGCCCATTCAGAGTGATTGAGCGGGTTGGACCAGTGGCATATAGACTGGAGATTCCCGAGGTTATGCATGCATTCCATAAGGTTTTCCATGTGTCTATGTTGCGGAAGTGTCTCCGTGAGGGTGAGCAAGTGTTGGCTAAGATTCCTAAGGATCTTCAGCCTAACATGACATTGGAGGCGAGACCAGTGAGGATTCTCGAGAGGAGGATCAAGGAACTTCGGAAGAAGAAGATTCCTTTGATGAGAGTCTTGTGGGATTGTGATGGTGTTGAGGAGCAGACTTGGGAACCTGAGGCAAAGATGAAAGCAAGGTTCAAGAAGTGGTATGAGAAACAAGCCGCAACTTGAGCTTGTTTAGCCTGGTTCCAACTGTAATCCGTGGCTGGAGTGGGAATGGAGAATTCCAGCCCATCTCTCTTGTTACTCAGTCGCTTGGGGTGGGTGGTTGTGCGACTCAGTAATAAGATGAGGTGGTGTTCGGGGTACAAAGTTTCCGTGAGGTGGGGTTTTTGGAGGAAAGTTTCCTGGAATAGGAGTTTCCAAAAGTGGAAAGTTTCCAAAAAATGGAAAGTGCTAAATATGGAAAGTTTTACAGGAGTTAGAATTTGTCCATTTTAGCGGTGGAGAGCATTGGAGGGGCTTGTGTGTGGCCTTAGTGGCGGACTTNATGGTCGTTCGAGATTCGAGGACGAATCTATGTTGGTGGAGGAGAATTGTAACATCCGTGTTCCGGGAATAAAGTTTAGGTTATGTTGAGTAAACCAAAAGAGTGGATTTTAATTAATTTTGGTTTAATTAAATCTTGGTTTAATCTAATTAAACCAAAAAGGCCTAATCTCTTTCTCAACTCACGCCTCCTCTCATGCTTTTGTGTTTTGGTCGACATTTTCATCTGAGAGAGGGAGAGAAAGACAGTTAAGTGTTGGTTATTTGGTGCAAAGGAGAAAGAGAAGGAGATCAAGCTTTTTCCTTAGTGTTAAGAGAGAAACAGAACTGTCAGGGTTTGGGAGAAGGAGGATTCGACTAGTCAAATCGTTTTGAAAGGTACTGATATTTTGTATGGTTGTAGCTAAGAGATTTTCGTACACTCGCTTTTTTACAGAAGTGAATTTGGGTTAATATTCTAGGAGATATTGGTAGTTTCGTGGGGCGTTTCTTCTCATTCGCGGATTGAGACCAGCGGGTGTTACAGGATCGATTGTGGTTTCTCTGAGATCCGATCGTGCTGAAATTTTGGGCGACGGTTCTGGACGTATAGACCTTGCTTTTCACCGGAGGGATTAGAAAGTTAACGGTTCGTTTTGATTTCGTGGTTTCACTTGTGAGGTTGTTCTTTTCTGTTTTTTCTGGCAGTTTGTTTTCAATATTTGTTTGTTGTTGTGATTGGTTGTAGGAACAAGTTTGGTTGTTCTTGGATATTGGAAAGCCTTTCATTTGGTTGTATTTAGTTTTGTGAATCACTTGTTAAGGTAAGTGCAGGACCATGGCTTATCTAAGCTGGAGATTTCTCTAATCTGCTTGTTTATGTGTTGTTTGGCTTGTTGATTGTTGATTGATGACTGTTGGTTGATGGTTGATGGTGAAAGATGTCTCTATTGCTTGTGTGTATAGCTCAGTAGATGGGAGGATTGCCTTACTGAGTGTTTATTAAATACTCATGCATTGCAATATGTGTTTGTGGTGCAGGTAAAGGCAAAGTGTGACTGTGGAATCAGGGCGATGAAAAGGAGGATGTTCTAGTGGTTCGTTTGGTTGTCTGGCTTCTGTTAGGTTGCTAGAGTGGAGTCCTAGAATATTGTTTAGGATTGCTGGTTCTTGGATGTTGTTTGGATCATTAGTTTATGATTGGAATTAATATTGGCTATTTATATTTATTAGATATTGGTAATGTTTTCCGCTGATGATTGTGATTGTGGTTAGGTGGCTAGTGGGTATGGGACCACTAGTTGTAGTTTATTATTATATTATATTATATATTTATTATTTATTATTTAAAAAAAAAAGGTCGGTCTTTTCAATGAGGCCCACTAAGAGGTGGCGGTCGAGGCGTTACACATATATATGGATCCATGTGAGGCCAGGATTAATTACAAAAAGATGTATTGACTTATTGAATCATACATAACTAGGTTTGAACCTGCGGGACACATTTTCTATGGAAGATTTACATGGAGACACACTTTGTGAGAAACTTTGTTCATTTAATACATTTTTCGACTACTAGACATTTTTTTGCCAACTTTTCCACTGTTCACATTATTTTTGACCATTTTAGCTCCAAACATGTTTTTCTACTTTTTTGCCAATTTCATCTCTCTCTTCCTCTTCTTCTTCCTCTCCGTCAATTTTTTTATTTCTCTTTCTATTTGTTCATGTCCATCTTGAAATTAGATCTCCTCATATCTGATTTAGGTGTATTATTGTTGTTATTTCTCTATTTTTTTGTCAACGGAAAGAAAATCTAAAATTTTTTTTTTTATATACAATCTTCATGAAAGAAGATCTAGAAGCTTTGCTTATATAATGTGAGTTCAATTCGTTTTCTAGGTTTTGTTTTGGATTTCGATTTCGTTTTCTGGATTTTGTTCATGTCTAATTCGTCTCTCCTTAATCCTCAAATCCAATGATGTACACAAAATAATGACCATATGGTTAGTTTACATGTAAATTGACCACGTGATGTCCACGAGACAGTGACCATATGGTTAGTTTCTTTGTGGCATCAATAATCAATTCCCATATGTTGTTTTTTTTAAGGGTTGTCCACGAGACAATGGTCATATGGTTAGTTTAGATGTAAACTGACCACATGATGTCCACGAGACAATGACCATATGGTTATTTTCTTTATGTCATCAACAACCAATTCTCATATGTTGTTTTTCGTAAGGGCTGTCCACGAGACATTGATCATATGGTTAGTTTACATGTAAATTAACCACGTGATGTCCATGAAACAATGACCATATGGTTAGTTTCTTTGTACCATCAACAATCAATTCCCATATGTTACCTTTCTTAAAAGTCTTTGTGGAGAGAACGAAGCAAGTGAGAACGATAACAATAGAAGATGAATTAGAGATATATTTTTTTTCCTTATTTCTCCTTTTATTTTGTAGTGAAATATTTTTTTTTTTAATATTTGGATTGAATGTTTTATTAAGATTAAAAAAAAAATGGATTTCATAATAATTTGGTATTTATCCAAGTCAATGCTTTGTATATGGAGTATGAAAATAAATTAGAGATATGAAAAAGAAGATAAGATAGCATGTGTGAGAATGATATCATGGAGGGAGGGAGATGAATTGAGTATCTAGAGTATCCCCATTTTTTTTGTGGTGAAGATGTTCATTGGAGAGAGAGAAAGAGAGTGATGAAGATGATGGATCAGAAAATTAAGAAATTATAAAAGAAAAGAAAAAAAAAAGAAGATATTGTTGTAAATAAAAGAAAATATATATATATATATATATATATATATATTGTGAGGTTTGTTGAACAAAAGATGTTGTTAGGATGATATTGTGTGTATAAAAAGAATTGGTTGGGAAAGAGGTGGTTTAGTTAAGGGTGTTTTTGACAATTCAATCTAAGAAAGTGTGTTGTGGACAAAAAATATGCTATTATGATATTAAAGTTTCAAAAAGTGTGCTAGAGTGCAATATTACCTTTTTCTATTCAGTTATAATATTTTTTTTACATGTTTTACTACTCTATATTTATAAAAAATAGTTATATATTGTATTACTAGATTAGGACCCGCCCGATGTGCGGGTTTATAATTTTTAAAATAAAATTAAATTTATATAAAGTAAATATTTTTTAGTAAGTAAATAGATACATCGAGGTGTCCAGTGTAAGAGGGTTTACCATATGAGTCGGTGTACTCGAATTTGGATTTTGTTTTCTGGAGGGACGCCTCTCAACAGGGTGATCCTGATCAACTTCTTCAATTATCATGGATTTTATGGGCAATCTGGAAAGCCCTAAAAAAAAATCAAGGTTAAGAGATAGAGGCGAATGATATAATTACTCAGACTTTGGACGATAATTTAGCCTGGGAATAGGTGCTCTCTTTTACGACAGTCATGTCAGCTCCATCTTCGTATTTAGATGTCCAGCTTTCTTCACCTTGTTGTCAGATTGATGGTTCTTGGAAAGCAACCAATGTGCATTCATGATTGGGCTGATGGTGTTGCGTTGGTGAGGAGCGAACCTTGTTGTTGGGGGCCAAGTGTCTAAAACAGAGCCCCTCCCCCTGCATTCGGAGTTAAAAACGTTGTTGTGGGCCATTGAGCGGATACGTGTTGAAGGGATCGCTTGTCAACGTTTTGAGACTGATTGTGCTGAGTTACTCACTATGGTGTAGTCTTCTGAATATTGGCCGTCCTACTCCAACTTGCTCGATGAGTTTAACTCGCTGGAGTCTTTCCCACTATTCTCCATCTCTTGGATTCCGCATGCGTCAGATACAAAGGCGGATTGTCTTGTTCGTGCTTCGTGTTCTCTTATCTCTGAAGTTTCTTTTGTAAATCATTTCCCTCCGGTTTGGGCATCTAACCGAGAAATTTTCTTTTAATTGTTTGATTGAAAAAAAAAACAGTAAATAGATACACTTTTAGTTAAAGAAAATAGATGTAGATGAGTTCAAAGTTATTAAGATAAAATTAAATTTAACAAAGAATATATATTTAGTTCTTTTCGTAAGAAAAAACAATATATAAAAGTAAAGAGATAAACTTTTAATTATAGAAAATAGTTGTTTTTTTTCTTTCTATAATACACTAATGTAGATCCATTTACAAATCTACTATCTACATCACCACTAAAAGTGTATTTGTACACACAAATATATTTTACTGTTAAAATACTCTTTAGTCTTTACTACTACCAACAAATTGTCTTTATGAACACATTAAAGAATATATTATATGTTCTTTACTTTAAAATTTGTGTAGTTACAAAAACGCATATGTTAAACTTACTTACTCCTATCTTATATATTACAATAGCAGTCTTTTTGAATAAATTATTTGATTGGTGAAAAAAATATGAGACAATCTTATTTTTTTTTTAAGTTTTTTTTTCAACAATATTTTTCTTTGTGTAAAGGTGAGTATTGACATTTTTTTAGAAACAGTAATTAATTGTATAATTTTCACAATCATTTTTTTATATATATAAAGTAATATTTTTCTTATAAAATTAGCAACTTAAAATTAAAATAAGTAAACAATATTATAATTTCGAATTTTATGATATATATATTTTTTTCCTTATAATGATTTTTCTAAATTAGGTTTTGAATTTTTACATTTTTATTTTTTAAAATTTTGATAAATTTAAAATTGACATGTGTCAATATCCGAATGATAGAATTGACACATGTCACGATTCTAACATCAAACTTTATATAATAAGTTGCAAAGTTGTTATTTGTGAACCTTATATTTTGGTAATCAATGTAGATAATGAAAAATTTTAAAAATTAAAACAATATAATTTAATCGTATTTATATGTGTAGCATTATATAAATATTGATCTTAAATATTGATTTAGTTTGTCTACCCATATTTGAAGTGTAGCTAAATCCAGCTTTATATGAGGTTCATCTGCAAGTATTTTTTCCATCATAGCAATCTGATCATCACTCATGATACCCCATTTTCTTTTGCTAGTATGGTTTTCCAATGTCTCATGGTTTGTAACTGTCTCTTTGGTGTTCATAATTTTCTACTGTACTCAAGGTTTTTATTTGATATGGGATACCGCTTAGTATCAATATCAAATTAAATAGTTATTAAATATCTCCTACGGTTAGATATTGAAATTGCAAAATATCTCCTACGGTTAGATATTGAAATTGCAAAATCCAGTAAAGGTTTAGTAAAGATTTTGTTAGGTTTAGTAAAGATTTTGTTTCTAATTCACGTAGATTAGTGAAGTAGTAAAAAACAAATTTGTTTCTAATTCATGTAGATTAGTAAAAATCAAATTTATTTCTATATTTATTTTTGACACATGTCAACATCTTATCAATATTTTTGACACGGGTCACGATCTCGTTAATAAGAAATTTTGTCATTGAACTTTATATAATAAGATTATTATTATTATTATTATTACTATTATTATTATTATTATTATTATTATTATTATTATTATTTTGTGGTATTTTTGAATTCTTAAATGTTAATAGTACTATTATTCGTTATTTGTCTTATAATCATATCAACCTTTAAATTTTTTATATCAAAGTGAATTGGTAGCTGTTCACAAACGGAAAAACTAAATTTGATAGTATTGTTCTTTGTTTGTAGCAGTTTTTATTAGTCTACATTATCTAGAGGCAAACTGGCGTTGATACGAATATATTATTATACTCCTTCCGTTCTAGTTTAACTGTTGTTTAAAGTTTTTGCACACAAATTAAGGAATCTATTAAATTTAATGTTTTGCCCTTCATTAATATATTTTATAATTTTTTTATTGGTTAAAACTTTAAAACAGCAGGAAAAAATTGGAATATTCATCAAATATCTGCATTGAAAATCTAAAACGACAACTAATATGAAACAAAAATTAAATCCTAAAACGACAACTAAATTAGAACGGAGGGAATATGCAAGAACAGACCCGCTAGGATCCAATGCAAATTAAGAGGTGGATGAAAGATGATATTTAAAACTGTATTAAGAGGTGAAAACCTTGAGAATAAAGATATATCTACGATGTGTAGACTGGAATAAAAATCATATAAATAAAGTCTGCATGGAAACTTTGGAGAAAATTTTTAAGTGGAAAGCTATAGATGCTTCCAGCTTTTGACACTAACACTAATTACATTGACATTGAGTTTAAAATTCATACTATCGCATGTGCTATATTATAAATAGAAAGAAGATAACAGAGACAAACTATCATATTTGAAGTGATGTGTATTTTATGTGGTCTTTGTCATCTTTCTTCATCCCATTTGTCTTTAGGACTCTCTTTACAATCAACAATATAATAACAAATATCTTTCTGGGTTTGCAACCGTAATTTCCTATCTCCACCTTAAATGGTGAATACATTGTTCATTCCTTATATTACCTTACCCAACACCACACGTTCTCCTTCCAACCTGCACCACATTTTTCATAATAATCAAGTCTAACTTTTCAAATCAAAAACTAAATCCACAAGAATTTTTCGTGTGTTGGCTAGATGATAGTCACAGGACTTTCACAAGAATAAAACTATTGAGTGTTTCTGCATTAAAAACTGGAGTTCCTGTATCATATTTCTAGTGTGTTCTTCGTAAGGAAAAAAAGCAATTTATATTGTGCATGAAGTGGGAGCATGAGAATTAAGATGAGAGGAGAGCTTACCCTTCACAGTAAAGAACTGCGAGCCATCACTACAACACCTGCACATGCAAGCAAATTCGTTGAACTCCATAAATACATATATGGCTTCGTTTTCCTATGAAAACGTCAATACGTATATCCTTCTCAAAATGCATTCAAACCATTTTCCAAAAAAGTAAATGTAAATTAAGAACCTGTTTCCAGAGCTGTCGACTAAGGTTTGAACCGGAGATCCCAAACTCTCCTAGAAAGATTAATACCACTGGATTAAAGACAACATTTTGTAAAACCGGGCCGAACAAATCTTATAAAATATGCAGCTTCATGAACCTGGTCTTTGGGCCAGCTCTGCCTATTTCATACTTCGCCACATGAATAAAAATCACTATTCTGAAACATATAAGCATAATTCACGGATCCTGTAATAAGCATAAAAGAAGAACCAAAAAAAATCAAATCAAATCAAATCTTCATCCATCTTTTCGCAACTCTAGATCTTGGAGTTAAAACACAATATTTATATGAAATAAATTATATATGGTTAATCAAACTGTAACAGTTACCTTCTAATTTACAAACCCAGAAGAAAGCTCACCCTGTGATAATTATGTTGAACATCATCTTCTCCAAAATTCCGACCAGCTATCTTCTTTTACATCGAAAGGATAAAAAGTAGTTTAGGTTAAACAACAATTGTATGCCTTTAATCGATTCTTTCTTTTTACAGGATCTCGGAGCCCAACTTACGAAAACGGATAAACACGTGGACCTGATGTTTATTGGGTCGGGTATTTGGTTTCTATTTATTTTATCACCAATTTGCTCTTTTCAATTTCAATAAGTGTTTTTCTTTTTGCATAATTGAGTGGCAATTGTTTTCCTTTTGGCATACAAGGATTTTGGACATATTCAATATTGTACTCCTCTTTTAATAGTATTAAGATTGATTGAAAAACTATATCAGGAAAATTGTTTTTACTAATTGTTAAAACTCTCATTAAATCTTATATAACTCTACATACACATATAAAAAATGAAACAGAAAAGGAAAAACAAAATATATTCTACACATTTTTAAAAAATATTATAATAAACAAAAAACAGATTTATATTAATAAAAATGGTTTCTTCAACTAACCAATGAAAAAGAGCTCACTCCTCATATTACATAGAACAATGTAAATGTTTAATAGTTAGTATTTTTATAATTATATTTAATAGTTTTTTACTACTTGGTTTTCATTATTTTATTTTTTTTTTTTTGTCAACAAAAAGATTAGCTCAAACGAGCCAATGTGAAGGGAAATTGTTTACATACAAAACATTGTGCGGAGATGTGCGCGCATAGCGTGCCAGAGTATCCGCTTTTGAATTTGCATTTCTGGGAATATAAGATAAAGAGAAAGAAGTGAACTCCTCCCTGTCCATCCGTATATCATCTAGGTAAGTTGAGAACGCCGGCCAATCAAGTGGCGAAGACACCATCTTCACCAAATCTGCACAGTCTGAGTAGAAAGCCACCTCACGATAGTCATGTCCGATCATGCAACGCATCGCCCAAATGAAAGCTTCCACTTCTGCATGTAAGGGGGAGAGACTTCGCCGAAAGTTAGTAGCTCCCCTGTTTGGCCTTTGATCCTGGGACTGAGTGCAGAACCACCCCGCTCCTGCGAACCGATCATCCGACTTCCAAGAACCATCGACGAAACAGCGATATCCTGTAAAAAGCAAAGGTAGAGAGCCGTTTGGTCTCTGTGGGCGAGATTCCGCAACCCTTGACTGGACAAGTGTAACCCCATCTTCACCCTCCTCCTGAGCCTTAAGCCAGGACAAAGCCTCACCTTCAGCTATCCGGACAGTCTCCTCTGGGCGCTCTGTAATATTGTCAAAAACCTTTGCATTACGCGCCTTCCATAAAAACCACAAAATCCACGGGAATGCGGCCACATGAGAACCCGGGCTTTTGGGATCCAGAAAATGATCCATATTTGCAAAAACAGACTCCACTGGAAAACAATTCGATCCTACCGGTACCTGGGACAAGGCCCACACCTGGCGCGCCGGTGGACAGAGAAACAAAACATGGTTTACTGTTTCCTCCTCAGCACCACAACGGGAGCATCCCAAATCACATGCAATGCCACGTCGCCGCAAATTCCGTGAAACCGGCATACACCCAGACAAAGCTTGCCACATAAAATGTTGTATTTTTGGTGGGCAGCGAACATTCCAAACACTAGCTAGAAGAGAGGTTATTTCTGGCCCAACCCCAGGCGCTTTAAAAGGCCCTTGAGTCGTCAATCGCGCCGCATGATAACCAGACTTAACTGTATACCTCCCATTTTTCGTAAAATGCCAACCAAGGGTATCATCCTTGGGGCAGCTTCCTAAAGGTAATGCACCTATCAACTCAACATCCACTGGATCAAAGTGCTCAGAGAGCACATCCATCCGCCACAAACGCGTCCGACAATCAATTAAGTGTGAAATTTTAAGAGAAGGGTCCTTAAACGGGCCCTTGCTGATAGCTGGTCTCGGGAATTGAGCTAGTATCCAGGGATCAGTCCATATTGAAATGGATTCTCCCGAACCAACCCGTATAATAAGCCCTTTTTGTACCAGAGAGCAAGCTGAAACTATACTCCGCCATCCATAAGAAGGGGAGTAAGAACGAATCGGTTCCATGGGATTCGAATTCCTATAATACCTACCTTTAAAAACCCTGGCAAACAGTGAATCAGGAAATTCAATAAGTCTCCATAATTGTTTTGCCAACAAAGCCGAGTTGAAATCATCAACATTCCGAAAACCTAGACCGCCCATCTGCTTGGTGCAACATAGCTTGTCCCAGGCTAGCCAGTGCATACCACCCGTCCTACCATCCGAACTCCACCAAAAATTTGCCACTGCACTGGTAAGTTTGGATGTAATCGTCTTCGGTAGCCGAAAACAAGACATAACAAACGTCGGGACCGCAGTAGCAATCGATTTGACCATAACCTCCTTCCCCCCTTTAGAGAGTAGTTTCGCCGACCAACCAGTCGTACGACCCTGCAATCGTTCCCGGACAAACGAAAAAACCTTTGTCTTAGACCCTCCTAAGCTCTCAGGTAGTCCCAGGTACGAGCCCATGCCACCCTGAGTTGTTATGCCAAGAATTCCTTGAATCTCCATTTTAGTCTGTTCCGCAACCTTATGACCAAACTGGACAGAGGACTTCGCAAAATTAATTTGCTGACCCGAGACAGCCTCATAGTTCCGTAAAATTTTCAAAATGACCTCACATTGATCTTTTGCGACCTTACAAAAGAATAGACTATCATCCGCAAATAAAAGATGTGTGATCGGAGGGCATTGGTTGGCCACCTTAATCCCTGTAATTAATTTATCTACCTCCGCCTTCCGAATATTGGCAATTAAAACCTCCGTGCATAAAATAAATAAATAAGGAGATAGCGGGTCCCCTTGTCTTAAGCCTCTTTCCGGAATAATCAGACCATTCGGTTGACCATTCAGAAGAACTTTGTACTCAACGGAACTAACACAAAACATAATCCATCTAATCCATTTTTCATCAAAACCCATCTTGTAGAGTAATTTTTCAATAAACACCCACTCCACTCGGTCATATGCCTTGCTCATGTCCGTCTTAATTGTCATGAACTTCCCTTTGCAAGACGGATTAGTCCGTAAGCCGTGAAACATTTCCTGGGCAATGAGGATGTTATCCGAGATAAGACGACCTGGGACGAAAGCCGATTGTGTTTCCGAAATAAGGTCCGGTAAAAACTTCTTTAGCCGTTGACACATGATCTTTGAGATGATCTTATATCCCACATTACACAAACTAATTGGACGCAGCTCCGTCATCCGAGTTGGCTTAGCCACTTTTGGGATGAGACAAATGTGTGTAGTGTTTAAACCTCTATCAAAAACTCCCTCTTCGAAAAAACCATTAACCAGTGAAACAAGGTCTCCTTTGACAATCTGCCATGCTTTTTGGTAAAACAAGGCGGTCATCCCGTCCGGGCCCGGGGCCTTGTCCGGATGCATCATAAATAGAGCTGCACGGACCTCTAATTCTGTGACCGGGGCCGTTAACTGGGCATTGGCCTCAGCTGTAATGACCGGGCGTACCTCACCTAAGACCTCATCAAAATTGGTCGGATGCAACGTAGTAAATAAATCAGCAAAATACGAGACTGCGATATTGCAGATATCAACATCCTCCGTAGACCAGATCTCATTTTTATCAAAAAGACATGTAATCCGATTGCGGGCCCGTCTCTGCTTAGTCAGAGCATGAAAATACCTTGAATTCTGATCCCCCATCTGCATCCACTTATTACGACTCTTCAAATACCAATATACCTCTTCATCTTTATAGGCTTCCCACAATCGTGCATTTAAATCTGTGATAACCGAAAGGGGAGTGGCATCATCAGCCTGTGCGACAGACAGCTGGCTCTTTAGGTCCTCAATTGTGTCCCTACCAAAAGGAACTTGGTTCTTACGCCATTGAGAAATAGCCCGGCGACAATTTACAATTTTGTCCATAAAATTAGGTGAAATCTGAGGAGATCCCCCCACCCATCCTGCCTCAATTGCCTCCATCAATCCATCCTTCCCAATCCACCGGGGGTCAAACGTAAAACGTCTCTTTCCCCGTGGCCTTTTAGCCCCTATATTCACCACAATGGGCTTGTGATCAGATGCAATCATAGGTAAATATTCGAGGACCGTGTCTGGAAACAATTCATGCCAATCTTCATTACCCAGGGCTCTATCCAACCGAGAACGGATTGGTTTTTTGTCCCGCCAGCCTCGCCAAGATAGACAATCGCCTAGATATGGAAAATCCAAAAAACCGCAATCTTGAATCATCCCATTAAAAGCAAGAAATGAAGAGGGGTGGCGAAGCTTTCCTCCCCGCTTCTCATGGTTGCCAGTTAGCTCATTGAAATCACCCACAGTAAACCAAGGAGATGACCGAGACACACCAATGCGCAATAACCTCTCCCACACCATGTCACGGTTCTTTGGTACAGGATCACCATAAACAAATGTTAAATAGATGACCCATCCTTTATAAACCGCTTCAATATCAATTAACCGATTGGATTCAAATAAAATTGTAACATTAAAGTCCGCTTGTGTGTAAAACAGTGCCAAACCCCCACTGGAACCAATAGGTTCCACTGTAGTTAAATTTGTATAGCCAAAATGTCCTACATATTTTTCCAAAACCAGACGTGGTTGTTTTGTTTCCATCAAAAATAAAAAATCCGGCCGATTTTTATGCCATAGATCCCTTAGATTACCAATTGTTGCCTTATTTCCTAGGCCTTGACAATTCCAACTTAAAATATTCATTAATTAAAACCCAAGTTTGTGTGGTTAAGACCACCTAATGTTACCTGTCCAGACCAGGGACTAGTAACCATCGAAGAAAACACGGAATTAAACCAAACGTAAACAATAACTTCCGATATTGGTTTTCATTATCTGGATGTATACTCAGATATTGTTAAGCCGGAAATGTTGGAGGTGGTCAATGAGGCTGCATACCCATGATCTCCAATGGTGAGGATGCTATTTTGAGGTTTTAAAATTTTTTAAGAATATATTTTGTACTTTTTAAAAATAAAAACTTGTGAAAGAGTAATTAAAATTTTAATTATAAAAGTATAGTAAAAATAGAAATACAAATCATAAATGGGATAATAGATTAGTTGTAATCTTGTTGAAAGGGGATCAGAAGCAATTGATTCAACAATCTGGTGATATGGGAAATCAGAAGCTACAAAATCCTAAGACAATCCATGTAACAAACCTTATGTCGTATTAACACTGCTTCCATACATTCATCGGTTTTGTGTTTTGTCTACAAGATGGTTAGAATTTACTAATGAAAAGATAATAAGTTTGAGACTGAATCAGTTTTCCCTAACCTTCTGTTGCCATTCTTGTTCCTACAGATGATGAAAGATTGAAGGTTTTTCTGCAGAAAAGTAATGAATGTGTCAACAGACACAGATCAATTTGTTTCAAGTGAGTAAGAAAAAAATTAAAGTAGTCTAAAAGTCACAAGATGAAGATAATATACGAGGGCATCACCAAGCAATAATTTTTGCAGCCTCATCAAGGGAGATGATCGTAACATAAACAGTTAAACACATTCAAAACAAAATCGTTAGTAATTGGTACAAAACACTGAAATCAAATTGCTACAAAATTAAGGATTTAAATCAGAATAGAAGAAACGACAAAACTCACTTGTAGCTCCTTCAAAGTTGGAGTCTGGACTCCTGAAACAAAACCCCAATCCAATCTCCAGAACAGGATTTGACCATCGTTGTGTAAGAATGCAACACCTAGAGAACGAAGAATCAACAACAAAAAGCATCAATAAAAAAATATTTCATTTACTTTTTTTCTATTTTGAGTGAAACTATGAATAAACTTTAAAGGGGCTGAATTAGACTCACAACTTATGGATGGGGAGAATTAAAATTGGACAAGGAGGATGACTCACAACCAGTCTCGAGTGGCCTCAGCAAAGAACACATCAGCAGCTCCCCGCATATGATCCTGCAATAAAATGGAGTTCATATCAGAAAGACTAAAACAAGAAAACAGAGTAGAAACCAAAATGTTGCAGCAAATCATTTAATACGATCTCCCAAGGATTGAACTCCGTTGAAAGGCTACTGATAAGTGATTAGTGATGAGACTCCATGGTGAAGTTGCGTGAACGAGATTGCAGATGGATTTGGAGATGATCGAGTGATGGAACAATGATACGATGGAGATAGGTATTTAGGTGGTTGTATGGAGTGAAATAAAGTGAAGAGTTTCTGAATCACAAAGTGTATAGAAACCCAGAAATCAAGAACGCATTCAAGAATTTTGAATTGAGAGAAAAAGTTTAACAATACTTGTTCAACATACTTCTTCGCTAAAGAACAAAGAGGCGTAGCTATTGGGTTTTATAATCAACCCTAGGCTCGACACTCCAAACAACAGGAAGTTCAAAATAAAACAACAAGACGTTTTTAAGGAAAAAAGAAAACAGCAAAACGTCAGGTACTTGTAGTAGTACAGAAGTCTGGTGACTTAGTACAGAAGTCTGGTGACTTAATACAGAAGTCTGGTGACTTGCACACTATTTCTCATTGGCAATGACTTCTAGATAACTCGACGTAGTGATCCATTTGCCTCATTAAAAACCATACTGAGAAAACCCATTGGGACAAAACTCAGCTATGGGAAAAAGAGTACAAACTTCACACCTAAGTTACCTAGTTATCATTACCGGGTGAAGTCTTCAAGGTGGATATGTTGAAGACTTGGATCCTCGGTAGGTTGAATGACCCGTCAACTATGAGTGAATGAGCTTTCTTGGCCATCTCCTTAGCTCTTGAACGAGAGATCCTTCCTACCATCTCCGGTTTCTCTGCAGCCTCTGGCTCCTTGCTTGCCACAATCATATCATCCTCCCCCTCTTCAAAAGGATTTGTCCTCAAATCGGAAACTGCATAGTAAGGGAGCAAGTCAGAAACATTGAATGTTGATGATATGGTATACTTACCTTGAAGATCAATCTGGTATACGTTATCATTGATCCTCTTGATGACTTCAAATGGACCATGAGCTCGTGGTAGAAGCTTGCTCTTCCTCTCTTTTGGGAACCTATCCTTGCGTAAGTGAATCCACACTAAGTCGCCTTCTTCGAAAACGAGCTCCTTTCTCCCCTTGTTCGCATGCTTCTCGTATTGCTTGGTCCTTTTCTCTGTGTTCTCCTTAGCTTTAGCATGTATCCTCCTCACCTGTTCAGCCTTTTTTTTGCCATCAAAGCTACACTTCACACTTAAAGGTAAAGGAATCAAGTCTAGAGGTGATTGTGGATTGAAACCATAGACAATTTCAAAAGGAGAAAATAGGGTAGCAGAATGCTTAGCGTGATTGTATGCAAACTCAACATGTGATAGACATTCTTCCCATGATTTGAGATTGCTTCTCACTAAGGTCCTGAGGAGT
>NC_025693.1:2143249-2160578 GCF_000633955.1 Camelina sativa
AACTCAACATGTGGTAGACATTCTTCCCATGATTTGAGATTGCTTCTCACTAAGGTCCTGAGGAGTGTAGATAGCGTCCTGTTCACCACTTCGGTTTGCCCATCTGTTTGCGGGTGACATGTGGTTGAGAATGATAGCTTGGTTCCTAGCTTAGCCCATAACGTCCTCCAGAAGTGTCCTAAAAACTTTGTATCTCGGTCTGAGACAATTACTTGAGGCATTTCATGTAGGCGTACTACTTCCCTGAAAAACAAGTTAGCTACAATAACAGCATCGTCCGTCTTGTGACTTGCAATGAAGTGAGTCATCTTGCTAAACCTGTCAACCACAACAAAAATTGAATCTCTACCATTTCTGGTTCGAGATAAGCCAAGAACAAAATACATAGAAATATGAGCCCAAGGTTAAGAAGGGATAGGTAGAGGAGTGTACAAGCCGCGGGGCTGTACCTTACCCTTCGCCATTTTGAAGATATGGCACCTAGAACAAACCTTCTCAACGTCTTTCTTCATTTGAGGCCAATAGAAGTGTTCTTGCAGTCAGAGTAGAGTCTTTGACACTCTGAAATGTCCAGCTAGTCCACCTCCGTGAGCTTCTCTGATCAGCAGCTCTCTCATGGATCCTCTTGGTATGCACAATCGATCCTTAAAGAACAGATATCCATCCTGCCTATAATAGTTTTCAAAAGCAAACTTATGGCATTTGCCATAGCTCTCAGCAAAATCGATGTCAGTCTCATAAAGTCCTACTATTTCATCAAAACATTCTAGCTTAGAAGACAAAGTAGAAATGAGAGTGTACCTCCTTGATAATGCATCTGCGACTACATTATCTTTACCTTTCTTGTACTTAACCGTGTAGGAAAAAGTCTCTATGAACTCCATCCATCTGGTATGTCTCTTGTTGAGCTTCTATTGTCCTTTGAGATGTTTCAGGGACTCGTGATCAGTGTGAATAACGAACTCCTTGGGCCACAGGTAATGCTGCCACGTTTGAAGAGCCCGAACCAAGGCGTACAGCTCCTTGTCATATGTAGGATAGTTCAACGTCGATCCTCCTAGCTTCTCACTGAAGTAAGCTAATGGTTTCCTATCCTGCATCAAAACAGCACCTATACCCACTCCGGAGGCATCACATTCAATCTCAAAAGTTTTCATAAAGTCAGGAAGTAAAAGAATAGGGGCAGTGATAAGCTTCTCTTTTAAGGTTGAAAACGCCTTCTCTTGTGCTTCTTCCCATCTGAATCCTACATCCTTCTTAACAACTTCTGTAAGTGGCGCTGCAATGGTACTGAAGTCTTGGACAAATCGCCTGTAAAATCCTGGTAATCCATGAAAGCTCCTGACTTCTGCCACGTTTTTGGGTGTTGGCCACTCCTTAATAGCCTTGACCTTCTCATCGTCCACTCTAACTCCTTCTGCACTGACAACAAAGCCTAGAAAAACAACCTCAGTAGTACAGAATGAACATTTAGAAAAATTAGCAAAGAGGGTTTGAGAACGAAGAACATTTAGAACTTGGCAGATGTGTTCTAAGTGTTCTTCTAGACCTTTGCTGTAGATGAGAATGTCATCGAAGTACACAACCACGAAGATGCCTATGAAAGGTCTGAGAGCATGATTCATTAAACGCATGAAGGTGCTAGGAGCATTAGTGAGACCAAACGGCATGACTAGCCATTCGTAGAGTCCTTGCTTGGTCTTGAAAGCTGTTTTCCATTCATCTCCTTCCTTCATTCTGATCTGATGATACCCACTCTCCAAATCGATCTTTGAGAAGACTGTTGACCCACATAGCTCGTCCAGCATGTCATCTAATCTCGGAATTGGGTGTCTGTACTTCACTGTGATATTGTTAATAGCTCTGCAGTCAACACACATCCTCCATGAACCATCTTTCTTGGGTACAAGCAAAACTGGTACTGCACATGGATTGAGACTCTCTCTGATGTGTCCCTTGCTCATCAGCTCTTCTACTTACTTCTGAAGCTCTTTAGTTTCTACTGGATTGGTTATGTAAGCTGGTCTGTTCGGTAGAGCTGAACCTGGTACCAAATCGATCTGATGCTCTATCCCACGTATTGGAGGCAAGCCTGGAGGTATCTCTTCTGGAAACACATCCTTGTACTCCTCTATAATCTCTATCATCTCGTGTGGAAGCTCTTCTGCTGATTTAGTACTGGTGAGTGTCTCCTTATACACAAACATGAATGTGGTCATCTCTGGATCAAATAGCTTGTTGAACTAGCTGTGATTGATGTACAGGCTGTGAGACACTTTCTCTGTATCCTTGCGGGTCATGTGAAGCTGGTCCTTGTAGATTTTGCTGGGTGTAAGTGGTAGAAGAGTGACCTTGCGTCCTTTGAACTCAAATTACTGCTTGTTGGTGTAGCCATCATAAAGCACTCTTCTGTCGAACTGCCATGGTCTTCCCAACAGAATATGACTTAACTTCATTGGAATCACATCACATACCAGCTCATCCTCATACTTCCCAATCGTTAGTTTCACCATCACTTGCTGCGAAACTGTTAAAGCTCCCTTGTTGTTCAACCACTGTAGCTGATAAGGTCTTGGATGTGAAGTGGTCTTGAGATTAAGCTTCTGTACCATCTCTTCACTAGCTGCATTACCATCAACGATCAAGGTACAAACCTTGTCTTGAACCATACACCGTGTGTGAAATAGGTTCTCACGCTGTCCTCTATCATCTGGATGAATCTGAACACTTAAAGCTCTGTGTGCTACCAACATCTCTCCCATGACTGCGGTTTCTCCTTCTTCATCTAGTTCAGGCTCTGGTTCACTTTCTGAACTATCTACAGGCACAATCTCTCCTCCTTGAAGAAGAAACATCTTCTTGTTAGGACAGTCTCTGGAATAATGTCCCATTCCTTGGCATTTGAAACACCTGATATGACTTGTAGAGGTGCTGCTCTTGGTGGGCTTATAATCAATCTTAACTTCCTCTTTGACTGTGGCTGTCATGGGTTTGTTGTCCTTGGTGAAGGCGGTTTTACTGAATTCTCTTGGCTTGGACATGTTAGGGATAAATGCTGTCCTCACTCCCTTTCTCTTAATCTGTGATTCAATCAACTCTGCCTTATGTACCATTTCTTGCACATCTTCATAGTCCTGCAACTCTACCTTGTCTTGAATCTCTCTGTTTAAACCTCCAAGAAATCTTGACATAACCATGTCTTCACTTTCTCTTAGATCAGCCATGATCATAAGCGTTTCCAGCTCTTGATAGTAGTCTCTAACAGACTTAGTACCTTGAATGAGACGCCTAAGCTTGTTAAGAATCTCTCTCTGGTAGTGTGTAGGCACAAACTTCTTTCTCATCTGCGTGACTACATGTTCCCATGTAGTGATAGCAGGCTCTCTCTGTCGATGTCTAGTAAGTCCCAACTGCTCCCACCACAACAAAGCATAGCAATTGAATTCGGATATGGCTATTTTCACCTTGTTCAACTCATAAGTACCTTGAACTTGAAAGTTTGATTCTATCTTCCTTTCCCAGTCTAGATAAGTCTTTGGATCATTGGTACCATGAAAAGAAGGATACTGAATTTTGAGGTGCTTCAGCTGCTGCCTCAAAGGATCATAATCCCTGCCATGATCTCTGTTTCTGTTTCTCCTCATTGTCTCTTGACTATGATCTGAAACTTCTTCTTCTTCAGAATACTCTCTATCTGACTCAATGTATATTCGATGCCCAGCTACTTGTTCAGCTCATCGTGGACGTATGTGATCTCTGCCAGTTCTGCGTTGCTCTCTGTCTGTACCTTGAGTGTTTCTTCTCTGATTGAAACAAGTTTCTCTCCCCCCAGTAGGTGACTTAACTGTTCTGATCCGTGTGTGTTTGGAAGAAGTTCCCACGTGAGCCTTTCCTTTAGCTAAACGAAGGGCTTCATCAGGGCTAGGTGGTTCTATAGAACTTTGATCTGAAGCGCTAGATGCTTGAGCTATGTCTTTGATCTGCTTCTCAAACTTGTTACTGAGCTGCTCCATCTGTTGTTGAAACTAAGTAGACATTGTCTTATTTGCTTGGACATTGTTTGGTTCAAAGCTTCCATAGCTTCTGGAGAAAGCTCCATTGTACCTGCAAATTAAAGAAGAAACTCGCAGTAAAATGTTCCTTGAATGAGAGAAACGAAAATAAACTCTGAGACTCGGAATTTTAAACAATAGACTCACGGATATAGACCTAATATTGAGCAACACTACAAGAGAATCAATCAATACCAACCCTATAATGAACAAACTTCGAAATGACTAAACCCTAGTTGCAGTCTAGTTTCAAAACAACACAAACCTAAATCCTAAACTCATAGAATTCGATCTAGACACAAACGACTCAACACAAATTCAAACCCTAAAACTAAACAAACGAAATTAAGTAAACAACACAAGAGATTAGGGTTTTAGAATCGCTTAGCCTTTGGCATAGAGTTGGCTCTGATACCACATAATACGATCTCCCTAGGATTAAACTTCGTTGAAAGGCTGTTGATAAGTGATTAGTGATGAGACTCGATGGTGAAGTTGCGTGAACGAGATTGCAGGTGGATTTGGAGATGATCGAGTGATGGAACAATGATACGATGGAGATAGGTATTTAGGTGGTTGTATGGAGTGAAATAAAGTGAAGAGTTTCTGAATCACAAAGTGTATAGAAACCCAAAAATCAAGAACGCATTCAAGAATTTTGAATTGAGAGAAAAAGTTTAACAATATTTGTTCAACATACTTCTTCGCTAAAGAACAAAGAGGCGTAGCGATTGGGTTTTATAATCAACCCTAAGCTCGACACTCCAAACAACAGGAAGTTCAAAATAAAACAACAAGACGTTTTTAAGGAAAAAAGAAAACAGCAAAACGTCAGGTACTTGTAGTAGTACAGAAGTCTGGTGACTTAGAACAGAAGTCTGGTGACTTAATACAGAAGTTTGGTGACTTAGTACAGAAGTTTGGTGACTTGCACATTATTTTCCATTGGCAGTGACTTCTAGATAACTCGACGTAGTGATCCATTTGCCTCATTAAAAACCATACTGAGAAAACCCATTGGGACAAAACTCAGCTATGGGAAAAAGAGTACAAACTTCACACCTAAGTTACCTAGTTATCATTACCGGGTGAATTCTTCAAGGTGGATATGTTGAAGACTTGGATCCTCGGTAGGTTGAATGACCCGTCAACTATGAGTGAATGAGCTTCCTTGGCCATCTCCTTAGCTCTTGAACGAGTGATCCTTCCCACCATCTCCAGTTTCTCTGCAGCCTCTGGCTCCTTGCTTGCCACAATCATATCATCATTAGTTGGCAACCAGACCTTTAAATCTTGCCATGAAGCACACATCACAAGCTTCCTATAGAATCTCAAATCCGGGGACATCACAATTTGGGGTGAACTCAACTTGCTTCCTTGCAGGACCCAACTCAACCTCTATCACACGAGTAGCAAAGTTGAGTGAACTCAAAGTCGCCGTTAAAGTGAAGGCTAATTTCAGGAGCAAAACTAACATTCCTTGGCGGGGCAAACCTAACATTATCAAGAGGACAGAAGCAAACACATATACAAGAATATCAGGTGGACAAAACTAACATTCCTTGGCGGGATAGCAGATTTCATTATCAATGACTTTCATCATCTTTGTTAGTCTAAAAACATCTCTGTTAGTCAAACCTATAGAATTTTGTATATAGCATAATTTAGAGAAGCAAAGCAATAAAACAGAGAGAGGTAAGAGAATAAAACGGAGACTTCGATCACATTCTAGAAACAGATTTCGTTAATCCTAATTACAATCATGCCTAGGATCACAATCAGAAACAGATTTTGAAGAACCCTAGTTTTTGAAAATCAAAGAACCCTAATTTCTATACCCTTACTAAACAAGAATTCTTATAATCAGAAAAAGGAAATTATCATCAGAAAGAGATTGGTTAATCAAAAGCTGCGATTTGGTGAAGAAGACTCACTTTGGTGAAGAAGACTCGTCGATTAATCAGAAGCTTCGATATGTCATTTTGATTGATTAATCAAAATCTCCAACTGGAGATCGGTTTCTCCGATTGCAAGGTTCCGATTTGGTCAAAAAGATCTCTCTTGTGGTTCAAGCGCATCGCAAAAGAGAGAAAAAAGGAATAGAAAAAAGGACAAAAAGAAAATCTTGTTTTTATATGAAAAACCAAATCAGCTATATGCTGACACGTACACAATAAGAGACGATTCTTAAGCTCACTAAATAAGAGTTGGATCTTATATTTTCCATCAATTATGATTTATTTTTAATTACAGTTGCAATAAGAGCCTTGCTAAATCCCCCAATGAAACGTATGATTGTAATTTCTATTGTAATTTCTGATTAAAAAATTGTCTCCTACTTTCGCTCAAAAAAGAAAAAAATTAAAGAATTGTCCATAGAATAACTTTACGTACATTCAGATTTATTAAAAACAAATTTAAACAATTAAAAGATTAAGTTGCATACAAAAACTAACAAAAAAAAACAAACACGTCCAACGGCGGACCTCTCCCTAGTATATAAGACCATCATTACTCCAGCACCGTTCTGAACGATTCTTTAAAAAAAGAAAAAAAAATTATTTTAATCACAATTAATTGTAACCAATCAAAAGTCAACACATGTTGATATTTGTTGAGAACGGTTACTTCCCCAAGCAATAGAAGGCACGATACTCTTCTTATTAGACCAAATAATGAATTTTTTTATTTTGTTTTTGGATCCCACTTATAAGAGTAACAGTGAGAGTATCTCCCAATAATGATGTTCTAATATTACGAAGTTCACTTGGAAATAGGACTGCAGGTTATGCGCGTTAGATCTATAAGGCAAACCCACATTGTTCTATTTGATACATTTTAACTATCTTTTGGTGAGTGGCCTAGACGCCTAGTTATGCAGAGTTGTTAATAGATCGTAGTAAATTAGGGTTTTTTTTTACTTTTCGAAAAAGCTAATCGAAATTTTGATTTCTGGTAAAAATGTGCACGTAAGATAGTTATATATCAGTAATGCAAACCACCATGTAAGGAATCTATTATAATCTATGATATACACATAAATATATTCTTAGTAGATTTTTACTAGTATTGTCAATTTTTACCAAACGTAATAGTGTGTGTTATAAATATCATTCCACATATAAACAAAAACGATTGATACTTTGTTGTTTTGTTTTAAAAATATCTAAGATTGTAAAGCCTTATAAATCATAAGAGTGTTGCATCTCGGAATGAAAAGCCGTGTCGAAGAAAAGTTTTGCTCGAAAAGACAAAGAAATTACAAGATCAAAATTTCTGGTACAGTAGCTGCTTGTGCTAAAACAATCCAACACTAACATTCTAAAACTATCAATATTAAAATAAGGTCCTAAATTACAAAAGTTTAAACAGGATATTATCTGTAAACCAGTATGGTCCAACTTTAATAATAACCGTTATCACAAACAATTATACGCCACAAACAAAATTCTTGTTCATTTTAATTGGATACAACCAATAAAAATACGAGGACGTAGCCTAAGGAATCCGCTCTATACGTGTGCATGGTAAACTTCTTGCAGCAAGTGGACCATATTGTAAACTTCTAACTAGTAGTAATTTAAATATAATTTGTATTTTAGTTTTAAGTCCAATCATATATTTTAATATAGCAGTGGTCAATAGGTACCATTTTTATATTAAAAATAACAATAGTTTTTTTTTCAATAAAAATATGAAATTACGGTTAAGACCAAAATTATTAAATGTAAAACCTAGTTAAAAAAGTAGGATTTGGTTTTTCCTACTTTGTTTGGGACTTGGAAGAAAAAGGAAGAAACACATGTTTTCCAATTGTGAAAAGGAAAACACAATTAACCGACTCTGAAACTTTATAAATAGAACTTCTTCGACTCCTCTAATTTATTCTATTCATCATTCAACAATCTCTCTCATTCCAATAGCTTTTGCATAATTCATAAACCGATTCTTTCATCACCAAAACGATCGAAACAATATGTCTTCGAAAAAGATTGAGTTGGTGAGCTCTGATGGCGAGTCTTTCATAATTGAAGAAGTGGTGGCGAGAAAACTGCAGATCGTAAGGCACATGATCGAAGACGAGTGTGCAGACAAAGCAATCCCACTTTCAAACGTCACCGGAAAGATCCTCTCCATGGTGATCGAGTATTGCAAAACACACGTCAATGTTGTAGATGATGAAGAAGAGAGCAAGGAAGACAAGGAGAAGAAGGAAGCCACGGAGAAGAAGGAAGCTGATTCAATGTCTGAAGAAGAAGCCGTGAAGCTCAAGGAATGGGAAGCAGAGTTTCTCAAGGATAAAGATCTGGCGACAATCTTTCAACTCATTCTCGCTGCTAACTATCTAAACGTCAAAGGCCTTCTTGATCTCACTTGCCAGAACGTTGCAGATCACATCAAAGACATGACGCCAGAGGAGGTTCGTGTGATCTTTAATATCGAGAACGATTTCACACCCGAAGAAGAAGAAAAAGTTCGCAAGGAGAACTCTTGGGCTTTTGAGGAACCAGCTGCTCCAAAACCCTAACTTTTTTTTTTTATTACTCTCTCTTTTTTGTTTTAATAACTTTTCCATATCTGATTTGGTGAATGAATGAATAATAATAATTTCCGTTTTTTATCAAATGATTTCAGTTTTGTTGTTTTTTCTTTCTTTGCTGAGATATTATAACCACTGTATGAAAATATGCTTTAGTAATCCCTAATTATAATCGTCCACCAAAATATCCTACGGCGATTTAGAATCTTCGCCGGCAGTAAAAGTAGAATAAAACATCGCTGCCGTTCTCTATCGGGAGCTATGTCTAGGGTTTCTCTATATCTTTGAAATCCCTTATCAATTTATTAAATTAATAAGGTAAAATTACTTTTTTCTTTTTATCCACGTTATACGTATGAATATTATTGCTATCTGGAAATAGAATCATTTTTTTTCGTTCCCAAATCTAGAAATCCTATATTTCATTATGAGGGAACAAAAAAACCTAGACAAGGGATTTTAAAAATACAAAATATTCTTGTATTTAAAAAAAAACAAAAACAAAAAAGTTGTGTTAAAGGGTCTTTTTTTGCATTAAAATAAAATACAGTATAGAGTTTACGAGGGGGAAGGGCAACACAAGTGCCAGATAAGTAGATGAAAGAAGATGACATGAAAGTGAGAAAAAGAAAAGAAGAGAGACTGGATCCAAGACTGATACCAAAGGGTAGATGATTTGCCAAACGATCTCAAGGCCGTATAGACGATGGTGGTGATCATTGTCCCGTTCCAACATTGAAGAAGAGAAGCCCACTTTTGATTTTGCAATACAAGACTCTGGGCTCGATTTCTGACGACATGTAAAACATTTCGTAGAACAACAGAGGAAGGAAGTGTGGTTCCATCTTGGTACCTGCGATTCCTCTCCCTCCCACATTCTTGTACATTTTTCTGTCTCACGTTTTAGTTGCAAATTTATCGAACCTCTTATATAAGCAGCGATATATATATGCCAACAAGGCCCAAATCGACACTTACTAGTTACTACTCTAGTACTCTGAAAACATTAACCAACGGAACGAATCAATTAAATAGATTTGTTCCTTCCAACACCGTATCACTGAGCTCATCATGGGGCGACAAAAACAAATTTCAAGATAATAGTCATTATCTTTACTTTGGTCATTATAATGTTAATGGACCAGCAATGATCAAGGCATCAAGCCATAACAAGGCTTAATAGTTAATACCTATATTACAAACAAAAAAACAGCTCAAAATTCAGGGGCATCTCCGTCAGTTTGTTGTTGGAAACAGCTCATAACCGACAGAGAAAACCTGCATATGTAAAAAAATACATATTTACCGATGGATTATATTAACGAAGAATAGGAAGATTCTTAAATAATAAATCTATCCAACTTCTTTATCACTTTTGATTAATTTGTATTATAATTCATATGTAGAGATGTTAATATGGGTAAGTACACTCCATTAAAACCCACCCCATTTAACCGTAATCCCATATAAACCCATTTTAATTTTGAAACCATTTAACCCCATGTAAGTTATCTTGACCCGTTTAAACCCATATAATATTGATTTGTTGTAAATTCAGTAATTAACAACGTATACTAATTATTTATTTAATTATTTAGAGATACTGATTATTGATTGTTTCATAAAATTTAATTAATAAATAATTATATAATTGTATTTATTATTTTGACAAGAAACTGTGGTTCTACAATATATCAAGTTTTGGTTAGGAGATGCGGTTTAACGATCTTGATGGAAAACACACAGTCTTATGAGAAACTATATAAAGACCCGCCCAATGTACAGGTTTAAAATTTTATAACTAACGTTATTGATAAGTTTTATTTTTGCTATAATATACTGATTTATATTCACTTACAAATCTTTTATGTATGTTACTATTAAAAGCATATTTTTTACACTTAAATATACTGTATGTTATAAATATATTCTTTACCACCACAGAAAATGTATGTATGAATATATTAAGCCAACTATTAAATATTTTTTTACTTTCACTTTTGAATAATTTTTTTAATTACTAAAATTATTGACTCAAAAAATATTTCGAATAAAAATATATATTACATAGTCTACTAATCAATAATGTAACATCACAATAGTGTATGACCAACTATGGAGAGAACCTTGGCTCTGCCCTCCTCCCTTATGGAGAGAATCTTGCGTCCAACCTCCTCCACCATGGAGAGAATCTTGGCTCCATCTTAGTAACTAATGTTAAATTTTGCAATGTATTTGTGGAAGTGTCTTTGACANCCATATAATATTGATTTGTTGTAAATTCAGTAATTAACAACGTATACTAATTATTTATTTAATTATTTAGAGATACTGATTATTGATTGTTTCATAAAATTTAATTAATAAATAATTATATAATTGTATTTATTATTTTGACAAGAAACTGTGGTTCTACAATATATCAAGTTTTGGTTAGGAGATGCGGTTTAACGATCTTGATGGAAAACACACAGTCTTATGAGAAACTATATAAAGACCCGCCCAATGTACAGGTTTAAAATTTTATAACTAACGTTATTGATAAGTTTTATTTTTGCTATAATATACTGATTTATATTCACTTACAAATCTTTTATGTATGTTACTATTAAAAGCATATTTTTTACACTTAAATATACTGTATGTTATAAATATATTCTTTACCACCACAGAAAATGTATGTATGAATATATTAAGCCAACTATTAAATATTTTTTTACTTTCACTTTTGAATAATTTTTTTAATTACTAAAATTATTGACTCAAAAAATATTTCGAATAAAAATATATATTACATAGTCTACTAATCAATAATGTAACATCACAATAGTGTATGACCAACTATGGAGAGAACCTTGGCTCTGCCCTCCTCCCTTATGGAGAGAATCTTGCGTCCAACCTCCTCCACCATGGAGAGAATCTTGGCTCCATCTTAGTAACTAATGTTAAATTTTGCAATGTATTTGTGGAAGTGTCTTTGACAAACCATGATGTAGCCTTTGTCTCTAGAACACCCCAACTGCCACCTTGCTTAGTGAGCCCCATGTCTATTCCCAGTCCATAGGCCCATCTTCCTCAGTGGGCCCCACGTCTACTTCTAGTCACCCATATCTGACGGCCGGTTTATTACGTCTGGAATGCTTTAAATACTTACCCCTATTAATTACCATATTAACTTTTTCTATATTTTGTCCTCAGTCGCACAGTTCCAACAATCACTTCCCGAAAGGTCACCCATCCTGAAACTACTCTAGCTCAAGCACGCTTAACTCTGGAGTTCTCTCGGAACCCTTGATCGAAAAGATAAGTGCACTTTGGTGACATAGGTGACCAAATCAATTCTTTTAAACCTATCCGCAAACCAAGGTGTCACAGTCTCCAAATTATTATGGATCTATCAACAACAATTTATGTTTTTCTAATCTATCTATCTATGTTTGATTAGCATATTTTATCTAACCATTAACTTGATGAGCTTTTACTCTTTATCTCCCTTTGAGATTGAATGAATTGTAACAATAATGGTTGCACAAAAAGGTTCTATGACCAGCCAATCAAGGTTGAAAAAGTAGAAGAAAATTAATTTGACATAAATAAAGAAATAATAGAAAATTATAAGCACGATAATATATGTATTCCAAATAATTCAAAGGTGAAAAGATAAATTAAATAAAACAATATAAAAATACTACATTAATTTTAAAATAATGTATTCGAAATAGAAGACGCATATATTAATCTTTTTTTTGGGTCAATATATTAATCTTACCTATTATAAACTGAAAAAGGAGAAAGTAGGAGCAAATTTTGGTTTAAACAATAAGAAAAATTTACCTTTCCATTAAAAAAGTTTTACCAATAGAACAAAGTTGAAAGCAATATTTCCATTAAAAAAGTTTTACCAATAGAACAAAGTAGAAAGCAATAATTTTGAATAAATTATTTTGTTAGATGAAAAGTATGTGACAATCTATGTTTATATAGAAGTGAGTATTTACAAAATTTAGAATTAATAATTAATTGTATATTTTCCTTAATCTCATTTCTATTTTTTTTGTAGAATTAATAACTTAAAATTAAAAATAAGTAAATATGTTATAATTCCTTATTTTATGAAATATATATATATAATCTTCTTATTATTATTTTTAAAAAACTTTTAATTTTTCTAATTTTTATAAGGGAAATTACCTAGAATATTGCATAAAAGTAGGTTTATTACTAGACTAACACGTTGAGATTTCTGTCTTACTAGAATAACACATAAAAGTTTGCAAATTACTTTTATATCTGAGTTGTGTGTTTTATTACGATTTATGCCATTCTCTTTTAAAACGAAGATCTTAAAAGGGGAAAATAAAAAGATCATAAACCTAAGTCGATCCCTTGAATCTTTGTGTTGTTTGTCTTACGATTGTTGGGTTGAGATCAGCTATTTTTAGATAGCTTGCGGCGTGAAAAGAATCTGTGTGGAGGACGTTTGGCTGGAGGACCACTGACGGCGAGTTGACGGCGAGGTGGTTTGAAGTAGAGGAGGAGGGAAATAAAGCGATTTGCTCAGAGGTAAATTTCTATATCGTGGTTTAGTCTCTATTGCTTACTGTTTTCTTATACCCGAGTATTACATAGTAGGCCTTGTATATTGTATGTTAGTTTTCTGTATGTTGTTGAGCTCTGTTTTTCGGAAGATATTTGTGTGACTTCATGTTGCTTCGTTGCTAATCTAAGCAACAAATGTTTTGTGATATTGAATTAATAACTAAACTAAAGCTTCTGTCGTAGATATGGGGTCAAGCAAGAGGTATCCAAGTAGGTTGTATGGGGTTGGTAATTTTCCACTGCCGATGAGAAGCATGCACCACGATTGTAGTTTGTCCAATCTTGGTGGTTTGAAAGGCTTTGTTGGTGATGAGGTGTATGACAAAATAAGAAAGAATTCGCAGCTGGGAGTTCTATTGGATCTAGCCGAATCTGACTACCTGTTTTGTGGGAAGACCATCCATTATCTATTGTCCAATCAATTGGCAATAAACATTCCTTCGGAGGTATGGTTTTTGGTTGGAGGAAAGCCGCTGAGGTTCTCTCTATATGAATATGAAGAAATTAGTGGTTTGAATTGTGAGAAGATTGATGAAACAGAGTTTGAAGTCGATCATACACCTTTATGGGCGGCTTTAAAGGTGAAAGCTTTTAATGGACCCAACTGGGAGGAGCTAGTTGAGGGTTTGAGAAGCTGCCGTGGGTGGTCTGATGAAATGAAGACGCAGATAGCTCGGTTGTATCTTGTTCATGTTGGAGTGCTTGGTTTATCAAGGAACAGTCGGATTCCTCTGGAATACGCTAAAAGGGCGTTGAATGAAGAAGCATTTGAGAGTTTTCAATGGGGTAGGGTTGGATTCAAGAGTTTAGTTGATTCCATCAAAGTCCTTGGGTTACCTAACAATGCTTATACCCTCCATGGATGTGTCCATGTATTGCTGATATGGGCATTTGAGAGTGTAAAGGTGTTGGGGGCTAGCTACGGGAATGTAAGAGAAGGTGTAGATTTGCCTCTGTTAAGGTGGAGAGGAGGGAGGCCAAGGAAGGATATCGAAGCCTTCATATCCGGGAGCAAACTCCTTAATAATGGGGAGGTATGCCTTCAATTTACGTATACATTATTTGTCTGCATTTTTTCTTTGTGATAGATTATTAAAAGTTATGGTATCTGAAATGCAGCTTCAGGTGAAGCATTTAGTACCTAAACCTTTGGAGTTCATATATCCAGATTGGCCAGGACAGTATTGTGTGTATGGTGTAGGAGAAGGTTTGAAGAAGAAACTGGATAATCTGCTGTTAGACGTGATCAATGGCGAAGTGGATGAAAGAGAATGGGATTGTGTAAAAAAAAGAAAGGGGGAACATACGAAGAAGAGGGAGAGGAGGCAACATGTTGCAGGGGTAAGTGACGATGATTTCCTTGAAACAGCCCCAACCAGCATCCGTAATGTCCCCAATAATGCGAAGGAGCAGAAAGAAAGTGTTGGGGACAAATGTTCAGCAGAGAAGGCGTCTGGAGATAAGCATTCAGGTGTGCAGGGTGAAGATGGTAGTGGAAGGTTATTTACTATGGTTGAAACACTAGGGGCGAAAATGGATAATATTCAGATATCGTTTTCTAGAGCAATAGCGGAAGTTGTGTTCAAACTTCAAGGTATGGAGAGTAGGATGGGTAACTTTGAGAGTGACGTTCAACTATTGAAGAAAGTTGTTATCAACTCAACGGATGGAGGAGCGCATACGCAAGGACCTCGTACATTAAGAAATGACGAACCAAAAATAGAGGAGGTATGATCTGCGTACCGTATTGATAAAATTGTTATTATATATCTATTGTTCAGTATGAAGTCTTTGTATTTATCTATTCGAGGAAACAATATCAATTTCAGTTTTGTGAAGTTGTATAATTTTGTAATTATTTTGATATATGATTTTTTTCGTACACACAATTTAGCAATTTGTATACTTTGTCTCTAGTTTAACAGCGTCATATTATATTTCAAATGTCTTGTATATAACGTCAAATACATGTCTTTTGTTTCAAGTCATGGCTATATCAGATAAAGCATTCGGACAAGGATGGTTGTAAAGTTGCTAGTTGTGTTAGGAATCCGTTAGCCATTAAGGATAAGGTCATGTGGTCTGGGAGTATTAAAATCGAACCAGAGGACAGTGTAGAGCGAATTCCAAAGAAGATGGTAGACAGTGTACATCGTGTCAAAAGAGTACAGAGTTGGGAGACAGAGGAAGGCGATAAAAGAGCAAAGTATAATGACAAAGTTGATGGAGCAGGTGCTCAACCCGTTCCTATTAATGTTATCCATCCGGTAAGTGGTGGTAACCCTGGCTCGTCGGATCGAAAGTGCGAATCTGTTGTGGATTTAACCAAGGGGACCAGCAGTCCTGCATCGTCTCATACAGTGAAAGATAAGGAGAAAGCCAGGTATTTTGCATATTTGTTACAAAAGGTGTTTCCTCCATCAAGAGAGCTTGATCTTCTATTAGTAGATCCAGTGGGCACCAACATAGGGTTAAACCCTAATGACGAATCAATGCGAGCTGCATTAATGACCCGACGTGAAAGCCACATTGTAGTCCTATCTCCCGCAGTGTACGATCCTTTTAGTGAGGCAAGTCCTGAGAAAATTGCAAAGCTGATGTCCTTCCTAACTGATGATTTGTAAGTCTTCATTTAGAGTTGTATATAATTAGTGTCTATATTCGGATTTGAGGACTACGATCTATAACTGATTTGTTAATTTTGGTATTCAGGGCTAAAGTACCTTCCACTGGAAATGCCGAATTTTATTTTCGCCTCCTGACCCCTAAACAATTGTGGCCAACTACAACATTCGGCTGGTTATGGGATGCGGTAAGCTTCGTAGCATAACATTTGACGCAGTTAACTATGGTATACTAATGCCTGATAGATGTCACTCGTGTTGCAGCACATGGTTACATGTATGCATATGTTCCGTATTAGGGGGACGCAAACGCCATCCCCATATAAAACAGATCGTATTGCTTTTCTCGATCCTTTGTTTGTTAGTATGTGGGCATTCAAATTCCCTAAAATGGAAGCCTCTAATCAATGAGTTTTTGGAGAAGGTTATTTTGAGACGTACGTGGGAAGGCTGCCAAAATACGGAATGACAAACAAGGTGTGGGTTGACGATGTAGACACCCTGCTCTTCCCATACAACCTCGATAACAACCATTGGGTAGCCATCGAAGCTGACTTAGTCCAGCGGAGGCTAAGAGTGTACGATAGCATAAACAGCGGTAGAACCGACAAGAGTCTACAAAAGAAGTGCAAACCGTTCGCAAAAATGATCCCACGCTTGATACAAGCATATAACCGGAGGTACAAAGATGAGCATATCGGGGCGGCGGCATTTAGTTACTACCGGGTGAAAACACTCCCACAGAACTATCAACAAGGTGACTGTGGTGTGTACACGTTGAAGTGCTTAGAGTGTATAGCTCTTGGAGTAAATTACACAGGCCTATGTGATGCGGCCATGCCTTCTATTAGGATGAAACTTGCTGCAGACGTGTTTGATGAGGTCCCAGACCGAGACTGCTTTCTCCAACTAGATGCTACGTCGGAGACAGTAGATTATCCGGAAGCTGAGTTCAACTCGGGATCAAAAAGTTGAAGAGGTTCCATGTACATTACCGGAGCAGTATGATTTTGCAAAATTGAAGATTGGTTTTACGCGTGTTGCTAATAGAAGATGCTTGTTTGGTCATTTTTTTGGTAACATGTGGGATTTGAGGATGTCGTTCTTAGATTTTCCGAGGTCTGGTCACTCTCATAGCTCCTATCGGTGTAGTGTTTAGGTGTAGTGTTTTTTGTATATTGGAGGGTCTAGATATGTATCATTATGACATCTTTCTAACCAGTATTAGTATATGTTAGGCCTTTATCAGAAGTGTACATACCATCAGCTAAGTAACGACCTTATTATGGTCTGTGTACACACATACGTATATTCATATGTGTACGTACCATCAACTAAGTAACGGCCTTATTATGGTCTGTGTACACACGTACGTATATTCATATGTGTACGTACCATCAACTAAGTAACGGCCTTATTATGGTCTGTGTACACACGTACGTATATTTATGGTCTGTGTACACACGTACGTATATTCATCAGTGTACGTACAATCGATTTTCTAACGTTATAGA